>NC_047666.1:55167452-55394952 GCF_011762505.2 Arvicanthis niloticus
GAGATGGTACCTCTCTGGCTTACAAGCACAATGGAGCCTCCTGGGGAGGGGTGTGGACACCACTGTGGGGCACCCCATGTGTCTTTGAGCTTAGAGCAGACACCAGGAGTTTTAGAGTCATGGAGCTTAGAATCTGGATGGTCAAACAGAGAGGCTAGGGTAAGGATGAGACACTGGGGCTCTTTGGTGTGTTCCCAACCTTGCTCACTTGAGAATTTTCTAGAAAGTAGGGGTAAGGGCTGCCTAGTCTGAGGAACTAAGGAATGGGAGCTCTGAGATTCTGGAGGGTAAGGGTGTCCTCCAGTGTGTCACAGAGAGAACTTTCTCTGGGCCAGGCAAGGGAGTCACTGGAGGCTGCCCAGGTCCTGAGGACACTGAATGTAAGAAGTGAGAACTGGGAAGATTTATCCTGTTTCCCGAGGGGGGGTAGAGAAAAAGAGGGGGGAGTAAAATTTAAAAACCTGAGAGCATCATCAAAGGGCAAAATAAACATACTTCACCAGAGCTCTCCGTTTACGGCTTATTCAGTGTGAGTTTTCTGGCATTTCTGGTTTTGTAAAACTCAACAGGATGGGCATCCTGGCCCACCCAGCAACAATCAAGCCATGCAAAATCCTTAAAGGAGGAGTTTATTTAGAAAGGGAAAGGGACCTAGAAAAGGGGGTAGAGGCAGAGAAAGAGGGATGTATGAGGAAGACAGACAGCACATGGGAAGAGTAGATGGAGACTGGGGGGGGGGGCGGTTGCGGGGTGGGGGAGAGAGAAAAAGACAGAGAGACTGAGAGAGAGGGAGGGAGGGAGAGAGAAAGGAAGAAAGAAACTGAACAATCCTTTCATAGGTGAGCCAGGCTCTACCTGGCTGTTGCTAGGTAACTGTTGGGCGGAGCCTAGAGAAAATGCTAACATTTACTCTCTCTCTCTCTCTCTCTCTCTCTCTCTCTCTCTCTCTCTCTCTCTCAAATCAAGCTTTAGACAATGGCCACCCTAAGAGCACCATACCTTAGGCAAATTTAGGACTCCAGGGAGCTACATCTTGTCCTAGCTGTGACAGACATACAAGGAGATAGACCCAATGCTCCAACCAGGCCTACCTTGCTGTCAGCTCTCTAAAGTGTTTTCTTGGGACCTGGTTGAGCTTAATCCCCATGCAGCAAAAGAAAGGCTTTACTCAGGAATCATCTGAACCCCTTGTTAACTCCACAGGCTCCGTGTCTCCTCAAGACCCTGTAGAAAGCGATTTGTGTGAATGACACCGTAAACCAAGAAGGTTATAAGGCAAAGCGTGATTGGCTCCCTGGGGCTTATTGCAATAACTTTAATCTTCTGGAACTCATCTGGTATGAATTTAGGAAACGAACGGCTGAAACTCCCCCAACACAGCTCTCTGGCCCTGGTGCGCAGTGAGGTGGGCTATGTTTTCAGGCCTGGCCCTGGGCTCCTTACTAATAGGCCTTAAAAAGCTTGGAACACAGAAGGGAGCAGGACTTTCCTTGCTTTGTCTTTGAGAAGGAAACAAACAGAAATAACCACCTTGAAGTGCAAGTGAGCCAGCCCTTCCTTGAAAGAGCATCTGTCACTAGGGGATGGAGACTAGTCTGGCACCTGCCTTGTCTCTGTTTACCTGGTCCACAAGGGGGAGGGGCTTTTTAGATCTTTGTAGCCAAAGAGTCCAGTCTTTTTACCGCTAGGACTCACGCTGCCCATTACAACCAAGACCAAGACTTGGGAACCAGTTTCTCCTAATTTTTACAGCCCTCTGGGTCAAGGCTGACAACAATGTATATGTCAGGTCATGTCTCATCTCTGACTTGTCCCAGATTATTAATCTCTCTCCTTGTGACCCTTCCAGGTTAATTTAGTGAGCACCAGGTCCTGGTGTTGCCTCTGAGGATTGAGTCCTAAGTAAGTTGCGAGTTCTTTGCATTTGGATTGGGAGTCTGGAGGGGGTGAGGGATAGGATGAGGTCTCTTTGATGCTCTTGCGCTTCAGGGGCAGTCTTGTTTGGAAAATCCACACTTGGCTGCAGATAAAATAGTAACTACTTTAGGAGCACTGGATAAAAGGCCAGGAATTCCTATGCTTCTCTATCCTGGAGGGATGCCCTTCAAATGCATGCCCTTGTCACCTGTGTTCCCTGGATAGTGACCAGCTTCAACAGTAAGAATCATGACACCTCCAAAGGCAAAGCTTCTCAGTTTACAAGTTTCACACTGGCTTAATCCGCTTGCAGCTAAAGGTTTCACTCAGCCATGTTGGTAAATGAGGATGCTTGCTCAAGGTGTGAAATGACTCAGCAGGAAAAGCTACCTGACAGACAGGCAGCAGGCCTTGCAGGCCTAGCATCTCATCCACGCTAGGGTTAGGCGTATCCCAGATGTCTCCTGAGCCTGCTTTTTTCTTAGATTAACAAATGATGATGCAGTGGTCTGCCTGACGGAATATGTTTTGTGTCTGTTGCAGTCAATAAGGACTGTTTCCATGGCGCATGCTAGCACATAGTACTCGTTCAGTTTTTCTAACTTCAACCCCTTCTGTGGTTTAGCGTTTCATACACTGAAGATACCACACAGGTTTGGAAGATGATGGTCCATTGGGGACTTGGGAGCGTAGCTATGAACGCCAATGACTCTAGATCCAATTGTAGGGTCACATGATGAGTGGTGTGGCTGGTGCCACTTTTGTTTGCTATGAGATCTTGGAGCGGAGGTTGGAATTCCAGACCCCAAAGAGAAACTTTGTGAGCCACCCAGTGCTACCTGACTCACACTGAGCCTTGCCAGGATCTGGAATCAGAGGAAAAGCAATACTACTTCTGCCTGTGCCCCAGGTACCTTGCTAAGGTGTGGGGAAAGCACAGTAAGGGACAGGGGACAGTGTGTCACTGCTGTCACAGTGTGGCCAGCTGTGAGTGCTTGGGTGGGATTCTGGAGCTGGCCAGGCGCCAGCCCCTACACTTGCCAATTCCCCCGAGTTCTCTGCTGAGTGGAATGGGGAGGTTTTGAAGGGTTTTGCACATTTCATACTGATGAATGTATGTTTTTAATTTTGTGGAATTCTGAGTGTCGACTCAGGAATTTTCAAGAAACCTGGTCTTTTAAAAGAAAATTTTGTAACACTCGGGCATTTTACTTTAAAGTCCGTTCTGAAGAGAAATGGGTTAAACCTGAGAAGGAGCCCAAATGACAGGACCTAGAGAAAAGAGTCACTGACTCTTTCTCTAAGACTCTTCATCAGAGAGACCAGCCTACCTGACTGGTTAGGGGTACAGCAGAACCATACCCTAACCTGGAGTTACCTATCAACTGTTACCTACCAACTGTCTATGCTTCTGTCAAGTTGTCTAACACTTCTCAACGAGCAGTCAACTCTTATTTCTGACCGTGATTATACACAATCCAGCAGCTACAGTAAGAGAGGGGAGCAAGGCACTCCCTCCCATTGAGACTAAGGCAGAGTTGCACTACCTAGGTCTGCTATATGAAGGATACTAATGGGCAGTCCCTTCCTCAGGATGCTGACACCAGCTGTAATGATTTTTCTTCTCCCTTTGCATGATGGAGGAGTGGGCAATCTGGACTCCCCTGAGGCCAGCCCACCCCACCCTCTCCTGCCTTCCTTTCTCTGGTCTATTTATGAGAACTAATAAATTCCTCCTCAACCACAGCCTCAGTTAATTTGGTTGAGTTTTAGTCACTTCAGACTGTAAAAATGTTTGGCTAATACAAAACGCCTTGCAAAAGGTTTGTACACACTCTGCTCCAGTAAGCTGGTGGAATTTTTATTGCTGTTTCCATGATAAAAGTTTCTCAAAAGTTACTTAAGCCTGGCTAATCCACAGTGTCCCATGAAATTCTATTGAACATCCTGAGATGTCACCAAAGCCCTGTCCACACAGGCTGACCAAGCTGGCCAGCCCCGTATGTAAGCCTATTATATGCAAGAATTCTTCCGAATCCTCTGATGCCTTCACTAGCCGGACATCTCAGCTAGCACAGACTCTTGTTGCGACATGATCTGGCAAGGCAAAGCTGAGATAAGAGAAAAGGGTTGGATGTTCATCAAGGATTCTACTGACCTTAAAAAACAGTTTCTCCAAAATGCTGGACATGCCTCTGGCTTACAATCACCTTGAAGCCAGTGTTGGCTGCTCTATCAGAGGGCCCTCTAACTGAAAGCAGCTTTGCCTATGATCCTTGGTCATCACTGGACAGCAACGTTCAGTAACCAACCCATCAGAGTAAGTGCAGAAGATTGTGGCATCCCAAGGGACTGACCACTAGCATTCTTCTGGAGCACAGCTGACCTGGATGTCGTGACCCTGCCTTGGTCTCAATGGTGGGGAGGTCCTTGCTCTTCTCTCCTACTGCAGCTGCTGGATTGTGTATCATCACAACTAGATTCCTAAGAGATGGAGCTCTCTCACAGCCAGCTAGAGCAATTCTCAAGACTGTCACAGCCCAAGGTCCTTTTTGCCTGATACTGTTTCCTTTCTTCCTGCATCTTGAGTGACCCATAAAAAAATAATAATAATGCCACCTGTTAAAACTGATAGGCTGCCTAGTCTCTCCAGAATTAAGCCACCTTCCCAGAAGCAGTCCACTGGGTCATCCTGGACATCTTCCCTAGGTTCAGTTGATGGAATAAGATAGGAAGGGTATCTGGAGAGAACAGGGTGGCACTAGGGTCCAGCTACCATGAGCAAGAGTTTATAGAATGCCTATGCTATCTCTGAGGAAACTCAGAGATAAGAAAGTAGATAAGAAAGTGGCCATGCCCATCACACAGAGAAGACCACATCAGTAAAGCCAGTGACTGTCAGGGCCAAATATGAAAGAGTAGACTGGACACCTAGGTCCTCCTAAGGCACCATCCATTCCAGAGAAACAGTGAAGCCAGGCCTGACAAGTGCCTCTTTCTTCTCTAGTCTGATGGTTCTGTGACCACATATTCCCCTTTTAGCCTTACAGTTACTTCTCATGCCCCACCCCCAATATGTTCTTTATTGTGTCCAACGTGACCCCAGACTTTATCCTTGTTTCTCTGCTCCCCAAATATCTCCCTTCATCCATTTCAACTCTACTTTTAAAATCCTTAGGCTCTGACAATTGACTGAAATAAACTTCCTTCATCAATCCTTCCAAGTTGAGATAGCATGTTCTTGCTGCTGCCCCTACAGCCTGGTCTCCTCACTGGGGAGCGTGTATGTCTTGGTATAGCTCAAGATCCTGGGTCTTTGCCTGAGAGGCAGCCAGTCATACCAAGAGGCCTCTTCTGTCCTGCCTGACGGTGTGCAGGGGGCTGGAAGACATGGGGAAACCAGAAGTGGTAGTTGCTAATAAAGCCAAAATTTCCCTTTCTGCTTCCTAATAACAAAGTCTCTGACCCTGACTACTTTTCTTGTCAAAGGGAGGTGAGGTGACTTGTAAACCTCTGGTTGTCAGATGAATCCCTTCTTCTGCTCTGTGATAGGCTTCCTTTCTGCTTCTGGAGGCAGGAAGGGATTTATGCATTTGGACTTCTGTACAGAAGCTGTCTCAGATGTGCCATCACCAGAACTTCTAGTCATCTCACATGTTCACCAACATTTGTCACTATGACAAAATGACCATGATAATTTATAAGGAGAAAAGGTTTATCTGGTCCGTGATCTCAGAGGCTTCAATACATGAACAATTGGTTGTTACTTTGGGTCTATGATATCAGAGGATATTATCATGGAAAAAGTCTTCAACTCACACACCTGGGCAGCAAAGAGAAAAGGAGTGACCAGGCTTCTAATGTAACTCTCCAGTGACCCTCGTGACCTAATTTGCTCCCAATAACTCCCTCCTTCTAGAGGCTCCACCTCCCAGAGGCACCACTTTGGGGATCAGCCCTTTAATATATAGGCTTTAGGGAGACATTCAAGATACAAGCCTAGAACCCTTTAGAAGGGCAGAACAAATACTTCAAGACACTCCTGAGTAGGGAGCATGCCTTCGCTGTGGTGGTTTAAATAAGAATGGCCCCATCTGCTCATATATTTGAATGCTTAGTCACCAGGGAGTGGTACTCTTTGATGGAAGGATTAGAAGGTGTGGTTTTGCTGGAGGAAGTGCGTCACCAGGGGTGGGCTTTGAGGTTTCAAAAGTCCAAATCAGATGCAGCCTCTCTTTCTTTTCTCTCTCTCTCTCTCTCTCTCTCTCTCTCTCTCTCTCTCTCTCTCTCCCTTTCTCTCAGTATATAACTCCTGCTATTCTCCCTGCCATGACTGATAATGGTCTAGACCTTTGAAACTGTAAGCAAGCTCCTAATTAAATGTTTTCTTTGATAAGAATCATCTTGGTGTCTTTTCATAGCAATAGAACACTACGGACTAAGACATTCACCATAGAAAGGGAAGTTGGAGCTAAGGACCCTGGCAGCCCCTGATGATAGCCATATCTATGTCCAGGGCATACAGACAGCAGGCAAGAGGCCCCGGTGCTCATTTCTTGGACGTAAGACATGGTATTTATGACTTGGTAGAAATGGACACTCAATTGAAGGAAATACGTAATCTATGGGAGTCCAGAATCCAGAGCCAGGATGCGGACTGGCTCAATATTGACCTTCTTTCCTGAAGCCAACCTGCCAAGAATGAAGAGTGCCAGACCCCCAAACTCGAAATAACTCTGAACTGCAGCTCTAGACCACACAGACTCTGTCCTCAGGGGCTGAGTCTTGAGAGATGTTCAGACTGGCCATGATTCCCACTGTGCCTCTTTCTCCTCTGTGCTCCTCTAAACTGGACTGAGCATCCACTAAAGAGTCTGGTCCTGCCAGGAGGCTGCTGCCCAGTCCAGGATAATGGGGATAGGCTTCTCCACAGACACATTGGGCATTCCTGCTGAGTAGAGACACTATGCCCCTCAGTCTGAGTTGAGAAGCAGGCCACTGTGAAGCCAGATCTTTGGTTTTCCGTCCAGCTTCTCCTTCCTTTCTCTCATCTGGAAACTAAACACATCTACCATCTGGCACCCTGGAAATGGAGGTCAAATTCTGCACACATGAAGCATTTCCGCCTGAATAAACAAGTTCCCCTCTCTCTCCTTTGGTTCTCCGTCGTTCCCAGAATTGGTCCAGCTGTTCACAGTCCTCTCTTCCTCCTGGCCCCAGACGTGTTCTAGGGCAAGCACACACCTGGCCTGGCTAGGTGGAGGAAAGCAAGAAGAGTGTCTCACTTCTACAGCCTGGGAAAGAAGGAGCAGGTGGCAGCCCACCCCCAGGTCAACCCTACCCTCTGGCTGCATAGAGGCACAGAGGTGTACTCCTGCAGTCTCTTCTTCCTAAGGACCAGTGCTGTATTGTACGCACATCCCAGCCTCTTCAGCGTGGCTCCCCAGGCTGCTGTTCTTCCTTTTTTCTGTCTGCTCCTCCTCTTCTTCAACACTAATAGTATGAAGGCTTAGCTGGTTGCAGATCCTCTGGAAGCCTACAAGAGCCCATAGGGGCCACTGGAAGGGACTCGTTTTCAACCAATGTCCTGCTGCTATAGTGTGCCTCTTAAATGTCGCACTCAAGTTCCAGGTGTAAATTCTTATTTCTCCGGCAGAGCTATAGGGAAGGGAGACCCATCGAGAGAGGTCTTCTGGCATTTGTTAGCGAGTCGCTAAAGGGAATTGTGAGACTCGGGACTCTTCCCTCTCTTTCTCTTTCTAGCCATACTGCTTGTTCCACCACACATTGTCAGCCACCATGCACTGCCTCTTCAACACCTCAGAATGACGGGGAGCAGCCCATAAACTGACACTTCCAAAACCGAGTCAAAGTAAAGGGCTTTTTCTTTCTTTTATTCTAATGTGTATTATTGTATGTGTGTGCACGCATGTGTATGTTTGTGTGTATATGTATATACACGTGTGTGCCAGATATCCATGGCGGCCAGAGGTGTCAATTTCTCTGGAGCTTGGGTTGTAGGTAATTGTGAGCCACCTGACATGGGTTCTGAGAACTAAACTTGGGTCCTTGGTAAGATTAGTAGGCACTCTGTGAGTTAAGGGACTATAGCAAATTCATGGCTTGGAGTTTATTATAAGGGTGTTCTCTATGTTTTATTTAGAAATAGCTGAGTGGAGTTAACAGGCAACAGTCCAGATTACCTTACATGGATAGCTGGTTTTCAAAACATCAGAAATCCTTAGAATTGACATGACAAACATTTCAGTATTAATGTTCATTTTCATTAGAGACCTGTCTGCTCCGGACAGCTTCCTATATTGAATTCTAAGAAGAAATTGAGCATCCTTGGAGTTACTCCAGTTGTGGTGAGACAGCCACTAGGCAAGAATTGCCACTTTCCTTCTACAGACAAATTGCTGTCCAGAAAAGGACACACTTGCAGAATAGTCGATGATTATATCTGCCTAGACAGAGTAATCAGCCCTTAATAATTCTGCAGCACTAAGGTTTGTCAGATGATCCTGGGCCAGAAGGCAGAAGAACAGATGCTCCAATGTTTTGAAGTAGAGCGAGTGTCCAGGTGTTCAGAGGTCTCTATAAATTGGCTAAGTTTTAGAAGCTATGATTTGTGCTTCCCACAATTATAGTTAACTCAGTCATTCTGGATTTCTGATGGGGTTGAAAACATATAGCTATTGACCTTAAGAGAAAAGACTTGAGTGGATGGTCGTCAGCTGACATTCATCCTAAAGCCAGGTTCAGAACTACATGCTTTAGTTAGAATAGATGACAGAGGAGCTGGTTAGTCAACAAAAGGATGGACTGGGTATTAGGACTATCCTGTACCTCACTGGTACAAATTGGCATAATTATGCTCTAATTGTATTTTGAGAGAAAAGTTTCATTTTAACAGGAAGGGTGATGTGTAGGAGGAGCTAAGGTAGGAGGAGTACTGAGAGGAAGAAAAGGAGTAAGAAGAGGAGAAGAAGAAAGAGAGGAGAAGCTAGGTGAAGAAAGAGAGAAAGAGGGGGGAGACAGGGAGGCAGAGGTTCAAGTATCTCCACCAGTCAAAGATAGTTGTTATATCTAGGTTGGTCAGTGGGTTACACCTCTGATTGAACAATTCCAAACTTATAAAGCCTATGATTAACATTATTTTTAAAAAATGTATAAATGCAAAAAGGAAAAGGGGGCATGGGATAGGGGTTTCCTAAGGGGGGTGGGGGGAATGGGGAAAGGGGATGCCATCTGAAGTGTAAATAAAATATCTAATAAAAAAAGAAAAAAAAAGAAAAAGAAAAAAAAAGAGAGAACTTTAAGGAATCACAGATGAATCAAGCAAGTTCAGTATGTATGTACACTCATTGCAAGGTACAAGGTTTAATAAAGCAAGGAACCCTTAGGATTATCTAAGCAAAGCAAAAAAAAAAAAAAAAAAAAAAAGATTAGTAGGCACTCTTAATGGCTGAGCTATCTCTTCAGCGCTAAAGGGTGTTTTGTTTTGTTTTTCTTTATAAGGTAATTATCTCAGGTATTTGTTACAGCCACATAAAGCTGACTAGCCTATTAAGGGCAGATATACTGGAGGACGTGATAGAAATGGTCTCTACTTACAGAACTTCAGCCATGCATCAGCCTTCAGAGACCACATACCCAAGAGATGACAGATACTCCATTCACTCTCCTGCCCGCTCTACTCAGGCAACCACTCTCCGGTCTGTCCTTGAGCTCCAGACTTCTCATATACAGATAGAGTTGAGCACACTGCCTCACCACACGCACATAGAAAAGATAAATGCACAAAAAGACAGGCCTCCTGAGTCAGCTGTAAACTGGAAGTTGCTAAACAAGAACAGATATCCTCACACTTCTGCAGGACACCAAGAGCTTATGGAGCCACCACAGGGGGAAGAACGACAGACCCTGCCCCCATCTCCAGACTCTGTAACTCTCCAACACCAATCTTAATTGTTATATCCTGAGAACTTGTGTTCGAGTTTAGGCATAAACGTCTCAGGTCTTCGAGGGCAGGAGTGAGGGACTCCATCTTCAGAAGCCTAGAAAACTGTGCCTAGGATACTCTGGGAAGGCTCTGGCTGTCAAAGAGCAATGGAAGCTGGTGCCATGGCCTACCTGGGTACTCAATCTGTCCCAGCCCAGTCGGGCTTCCATGTCCTACAGACCCCATGGCTGACTGACAACATCAGGCTTAACTGAGGCAACATCAGGCTTAATTTGTTCATCATAGTCAGTTTTTCTTTAAGTTTACTAAACTGCCCCCTTGATCACTGAGAAGGGCCTGTCTGTGTTACACTGACCCATATCCACACCAACAAGTGTATCCTGAACTGGGGTGCAGAGTCAGGAAGTGTATAGTCTTCTGCACCCAAAGCCACCAACGATCAAACATTTCAGCAGCCAGGCCAGGGAACAGGAAGGGAACTTTAAACAAAATTAAGCTACATTTACTTATTTATAGGTACACCCGTGCATATGTCACAGTGTACATGTGGAGGCCAGAAGACAGCTTTCAGAAGCCAGTTCTCTCTTTCTGTCATGTGGGTCAGACTTAGTAGCAAGCTGACCCAAGAGATGAAGGTCTTAAAGCCAACACTAAGAGCCAAGGACAAAGCCAGGCTACAAGACTGACTCCTGACACACAGCTTCCATTCTGAGCCTCAGAAGACAGCATAAACACGCTTCTGCGTGCAGCACTGTGTGGTCCATCTGTATGGTAATCTTGCTCTGTCCAATATTTGGACACACTCACGCTTTTACACAGGATAATACTAACTGTGGCTACTTCAAGAATCAGTTTAGTTCTTGGTCCTTGGGGAATAATTCTTGCCCTTCTGAGTTTAAGCTTCACTCCCTTTAGAGTTCAGGATCCTTAAAGAATCTAAGACTGTGTGTGAAAATGTATGAAATGACCATGCATTTGCACAGTAGAACACCAAACACAGCCGGGCCTCCAGGCTGAAATACAGCCAACAGATGTGTCAACCATCAGTACCGTCTGCCCAAGTACAAACAAGCTGTATATCCCACTGACAATGGTCTGGTTATGTGGGACCCTCACCTTGACAACCAGGACAGTACCATGTGCTTTTCTTGGCACACCCTGGAAAGGGTGCCTTACTCTTCCTGAATTATGAGTGCTTGGGGCTCTGGCTTCCTGCTCAAAACCTCAACTCCAGTCAACTGGTCGACAGAATTATACCCACAATGACCTGCCGAAAAAGCCACAGAAGTAAATATTGCCTTGGGTCAGATCCCCTCCTGGAATCCCAGAACTGTTGAAAGCTGCCAAGGCAGGGGTAATAGATCACCACAACCCGCCTCTGTTTACAACCGGGTAATGCCTTTTACGACCGCCTCTCTCTGTCCTGAATATTTATTTTATTGCCCCTGTAGGGAGATTTTTCCATTTGGTAAAAATCATCAGATGGTTTCAGTCATGTTAACAACTGTTCATTAAATGCAGAGGGTAAACAGAGATGTGAAGGTTTGTTTTTTTCCTTTTTCTCTATTTATTTTTAACTTATGGAGAAAACTCAGGGAGTGGACCCAGGGAGGGAAACATATTCAGATACTGCTCCTCTCACTGGGTGGGTATCCCCAGCCTTGTTTCCTGCCCTTCAGAGAGGACTAGTCCCTCAGCAAAATGAAAGGTAAAGGTTTTAATGTGCACAAAGCTAAGACTTGCTGCATGACCTTCATGTTTGGAGTTCTTGACCTATTAATTTTTTGTTTTGGGTCGAGGGTTGCAGAATACGTGTATCTTATTCATGGAGAAAGCCTTTTAAGTTTAGAACAACTTAAAGTCACTGGTATGGAAGAGTTGGAGAAAAAGAACCAGATAGTGGTAGACAGGTGAAGCCGGTGAGTGAGTGGATGAATGGATGATAGTAGAAACATAGTTGGAAACTTAGCCAGGTGGAATAGTGGATTGGCTATGCATGAGTGTAAGGATAGAAGGATGGAGTGGTGGGTGGACAGATAAGTAGAGGTGTGGGTCGTGGTGGAGATTAATGAAGGTGTAAAAAGAAAAGGTATTTATGTATGGATGAATGAAGAAATGATGATGGAAAAATGATAAATCAGTAGGTAGATGGGCAGACAGATATTCAGTAGAAGGATAGATTGACAGGTGATAGCTGGGTGAATAGATGGATATGTGTATTACAGGTAGATAGATGAAAGTCACTGGTGTCAATCTAACCCAATATAGAAGCACCAGGGAAGAGAGTCTTAATGGAATTGTCTTGATCCCATTATGATGTTATGTTGTGTTGTGTTGTTTTATGCTATGTTATAAACATGCCTACGAGAGGTTTTTGGAATTGGATTTTGATTGGGATGGGAGGGACCACTGTAACTTTCAAAAGTTCTACTTTGTGGGCTGGGCCCTGGAGTGAATGAAACTGGGAGAGAAAGCTAAACACACATGCGTTATGCTATTGCTTGATGTTCTTCACTCTGGATATAAAATGACCACTTCTCAAGCCACTGCTGCTGGGACTTCCCTGCCATGGTGGACTTTAACCTGCAACTTCAGGCCAAATAGACCCTTCCTCTTTTAAGTGGATTTTATTGGAGTATTTTGTCACAGCAATCAAAACAAAACTAAAACACATGATCAGGTAGGTGAATGATTAAGAGGTGCTGAAAAGGAGTTTTTTCAATAGTCCATCTTCTGCTAATATCTTCTGGGCCAGGCTCTCAGTGGTACCTATCTTCAGACTTGGCCTTGAAAGGTTCTCTGAGGAGCCTGTGTGCCACAGACTCCAGCTGTTCTGCCAAAGTGGCATGGAGTGAAGAACAGAGAACAGGCTCCCCCTCTAAACAAGAGCAGCAAGTGAGGACAGAATTCTGACTTATCTGATGTGGGGGTGGAGAGGGACTGTCTGGGCAAGCACCAGGCTTAGTGCCTCACAACCCCCAGGAGTTCTTGTCCCCTTCCCTAGCTCTCCACCAGGATAGTTCATGTGCTGCTGTTTTCTGGGTATCACTTTTCCTTCCCCTCATTCAGTTCATGCATCCCGTAGCAGAAAGGATGTCGGTGCCTGGGCTGTTTGTATCTCTGTTAGAGGAGGAGGGAACTGGCAATGTTCTGGGGAAGAACCAGGGCTGGGACAAGTGTCTGCTTGAACTTCAGGGAAGGAACAGAGAAAGGGCATTCTTCTATCAACACATTACATCTAGCATCCCCAACTTGATAAAACTCAAGCTATCCCCTCAGTGAGAAAGTGAGCAATTCAAGAATATTCCTCTCATGTCTTTCTATCCATATATTCTGAATGGGCAGAAAGCCCATAGGGAGAGGGGTCTCTTAACATATAGATCCTGAAGTAGGTCTGTCAGCCTTACCAAAGAAACTACAAGAAATATAGGTAAGCTTGCATCTCAGATAAACAATGAATAACTCTTTTCTGCATAAACATGCCCCACAAAACATGTGGAATATTCTAACAAGAGCAACAACAAAAATCACAACATATATTTATCTGAAATTCAAAGGTGTCTTGAATTCCTGCATAGCAAATTCATTTTCACCTTTCACCAGGACAGCCCTCCTGTAAACTACAGTTAAATCCCAGGCCTTCTGAGCAAATAGAGGTGGAGAGGATCTGACTCTTCAAGTTGTGCAGTGAACACTGAACCAATCTCACAGGGCAGGTTTGAGGACACAACGGGGACAAGAAGATGCTCAGTGACTAGGTGTGTACCTGTTCCCAAGCCCACAGTCCGTCAGTCACGTTTGTGATCAGCAGAACTTGACACACACAGTAGTTGTGAGCATGCTCTAAGAACATCCATGGATATCTGAAACCATGAATAACACCAAGCCCTGTAAAGGCGACCTGTGGCTTTCAACTGTAACTGAGACAGCGCTAAGAAACAAGTAGGAAGTGTTTGCTCTGTGAATATACTGGGCAGAGTGGTGATTAGTATCCTGGATATGATGAACACGGTAAGAGATTACACATTCAGAGCAACATACAATTTAGAACATGAAGTTATTGACTTCTGGAATTTTCCACCGAGTGTTTTTCAGAGCATAGTTGACTGTAGGTGACTGGAACAACAGAAAGCAATACCTCTGGTGAGGTACAACTAGTGGTATCCTCGCTACTGAGCCCTGTCTGTTGAACTCAAGGTGGCCAGGCATGGAGAGGTGGAACAAACCCGATTTGATTCTCCTTGCTTGGGAGCTAGTATGGGCTACTCTCAGGCCTGGGCCCTGAGGACCTCAAGTTTTCCACAGAACATTAAATCTAAGATGCTTTTCTCCTAGCTGTACTTTGGCAAATACCTGTGCCTTAGAGTGTCTAGTCATCTTGAGCAGGACCATGTTAGACAGACATCCTGGTTTGATGGTCATGCATGCTCCCGGTAGGTGGTCCTGCCTATGTGTGTATCCCAAATCCAGTGGTATATGACACAGGTTTCCTAGGGTTCTTCCCCACCTGGTGGCAGGGGATTTTAAGAACTTCAGTTTGGTATCCAGTCAAGGAAAACATGGCCAGCTCAGCACATGCCAAGCCTGAGTCCTCACTGTAAACCTTCAAGAGACTTCTAGATGGCTGTCACAGAAATGACTGACGTCCCCAAATATGCTTCTACAACTTACTGGTGGTCACGTGCACTTGTGACATTTTCCCTGCATGATTTTACCATGTTGGTCCAAGCTTCTTGTCTTTGAAGCTGAGGTAGGAGGGCTTCTACTGAAAAATGTGGTCGTAGTAAAAGCTGAATGTGATAGAACCAGAACCGGTAAGCTAAAGTCCTGCAGAAATAGAATTGCCAAATATCTTCTGAAACACTTTCTCTGGGCCACATGTCTTGACACTTGGTAAGCCACCCAGCACCACCATCGATGGAGAGCATACACATGGTTCAAGGGACAGCAACAAGGCTCTGGGCGTTTGTCTTCTTGAGCTTCACTTCCATACAAGTAGGTCATCTGCTCCTGGGCACTAAACAGGGTGTCAGAGCTCTGTGGGCACAGACAGTGAAGGGGGACAGCATAAGCCTCTGTCTGCTGACCGAGCCCCATTAGACTTCCATGGAGGAAGGACCAGGAGCACTGTTGGAGATGGGAGGACCAAGATGCCCAAGGGTCTTACTCACCCTCTTCTTAGGATCTGCACGCTCCTTGATCGTCTCTCACCTGCCTAGTCAGGTATGTGAGTGAAAGGATAAGCACTTCTTTTTCAATTTTAGGTTTCACCACTTTGAAGCCAAACAGTTCACTTTAAAAGGAGAGCCTGGCTGAGACAGTGTGCAATATCAAACTTTGGGACTTTTTATATCATTTTTAAATTTTGCTGTTACCAACCACCTAGATTATTTTAGCATATGTTAGCATAAGTCAACTTGCTTTGTAAAACTAAAATTATACATAAAACAGGTCCAATCTTGATATTTGAACTGTTGCATGGCTCATATTTTATATTACTTTAAAAATGCATAAATCTACATCTAAAACCAATGCTTCTTGGGCACATTTTTATTATGTAATATTTGTATCACCAAAGTATGGAAATAGCCTAGATGCCACCAGTGGATGAATGGGTAATCTGGTTTATATGGATAATGAAGTTATACTCAGCCATAAAGACGGGTGAAATTATGACATCTGCAGAGGAACATATGCTCAGTCTCATAAAAAACAAACATTGCCTGTTTCCCCTCATATGCAGAATATAGAGAAAAAAAGAGAAGAAAGCTATGATGGTACAGGGCATGTGGAAGGAGGAGGAGGAAGTGAGAAAAAGAGGAAATAAAACTAATAAGGAGGTGAATATAATCAAGGAGCATTACATGCACACATGCAAGTGTCTATAATCAAGGGACATTACATGCACACATGCAAGTGTCTGTAATCAAGGGGCATTACATGCACACATGCAAGTGTCTGTAATCAAGGTGCATTACATGCATGCATGCAAGTGTCTGTAACCATGGGGCATTACACGCACACATGCAAGTATCTGTAATCACATGCAAGTGTCTATAATCATGGTGCATTACATGCATGCATGCAAGTGTCTGTAATCATGGTGCATTACATGCACGCATGCAAGTGTCTGTAATCATGGTGCATTACATGCACACATGCAAGTGTCTGTAATCAAGGGGCATTACATGCACACATGCAAGTGTCTGTAATCATGGTGCATTACATGCATGCATGCAAGTGTCTGTAATCAAGGGGCATTACATGCACACATGCAAGTGTCTGTAATCAAGGGGCATTACATGCACACATGCAAGTGTCTGTAATCAAGGTGTATTACATGCACACATGCAAGTGTCTGTAATCAAGGTGCATTACATGCACACATGCAAGTGTCTGTAATCAAGGTGCATTACACGCACACATGCAAGTGTTTGTAATCACATGCAAGTGTCTGTAATCAAGGTGCATTACATGCACACATGCAAGTGTCTATAATCAAGGGACATTACATGCACGCATGCAAGTGTCTATAATCAAATGGCATTACATGCACACATGCAAGTGTCTATAATCAAGGGGCATTACATACACACATGCAAGTGTCATGATGCGACTACTTCCTGTGCCCTATGGCTATATTTTTTTAAAAGACCAAATAATATTGTTTTCAGAAAGAGACAGCTGAAGTTATCTTGGCAGTTACACTGCAGATGAGGACTTGGTCCAAATCTTCATCTTTGCCCTGGGAAACCAACCTGGGAAGGCTAGCTAGTGAACTTTGCAGTGAGCCACCCTGGCCAAGCAGATGGGTGAGGGGCAGATGCTTGCACCAGGGATCCAAAAGCTGGACATACTGACACGCCTGTTTTGTAACCCTGAAGTCAGCCTCCAGGCTCCTATCTTGATTTTTGGATAGCTTACACCACAAGCCAAGGGGCAGCAGACAAGGGGCAACAACCCACCTTCAGTTCCCATGCTGTGTGGAAGAGAGCCGCAGACTTCACAGAGACATGAGCTGTTTTTGTGCCTTCCTGTGAAACAAGTCTTCCCAGAGAGGAACTGGGTGGAACTGAGTAGAGACGGTTGCATAAACAAAGGTAGCCCCAAGTTTGGGAGACACTTTTTTGACTGAGCACAGAACAAATTCAAAAGGCTTATGACCTGCCCCCATCTGTTTCTTTGTGGAGTACCCTAGAGTGGACATGGGTTCATTCGCAGGGCGGTGGTGGCGCACGCCTTTAATCCGCCTTTAATCCCAGCACTTGGGAGGCAGAGGCAGGCGGATTTCTGGGTTCGAGGCCAGCCTGGTCTACAGAGTGAGTTCCAGGACAGCCAGGGCTACACAGAGAAACCCTGTGTAAAACAACAACAACAACAACAAAAAAAAAAAAAAAAAAAAAAAAAACAACCTCGAAAAACCAAAAAAAAAAAAAAAAATCATTCATAGAGTATTTTTGTTTGTTTTTGTTTTTAATCTAAAATCCAGGTCCTTGACCACATTATTTGAAATCCTAAGCACTTGGCCACTGCGGCTCAACAGAGCTCTCACTGGGGTTTTCTGTGAGGAATGCTTGATTGCTGGCTTTTGTGTTGGTCAACCCTTCTTCTTTCCCTACCCCAGGATTTCTTTTTTTCTTTTAAATATTTCGAACTCTTAGTGCACGTCTAGCACATAGTAGGAGGACCTACCGAACGGACGTATTTTAATGAATGCGTGTAGGAGAGTAGGGAGGACAGATGTGGCCCACACCAGCTTCTGTTCTGGAGTCAGCCAGAGCCTTTGTTGGCCTCTACTGCGCTCTTAGCCTGCATAGGACACCCCTCCCCCATCCTCATTCCTGATCTGTGAGTGAAGATTTCTCTCCTGATTTTGTAGCAAACATCAAGTAGCAAGAGACCTGGACACCTACCTACCTGCTTTGGACAACTTACAGGAGAGGCTCGCCTTCCCTCAAAGATGTACTGAACGGCAACACCAGATAAGTTTTTGTGTTCAGAGTAGTTTTTGCCCAAGAGCATCTGTTTTTTTTTTTTTTTTTTTTTCCCTCCCCTCCTAAGTTCCTCACAGGCATCAGGTATCCTGGGCCCCTGAGCCTCAGCCTCTCGGATTACCGGAGCAGGGAAGATAGGACCACTAGAGGGCGCCGGAGCCCAGCCTCTGCCGATCCTACAGTACAACAGGGTTTCAAGTTCAGAGTTTAGCATCCTGAACGCTCAGGATAATGCAAAAGCCCATAGAAATGGATTGCTGCCTTCTCCGGAATGCTACTTTTTAAACACAGGGACCAGGTCGGCGCTGTTCCAGATTTGAAGTTGAGTCCCTAAAGTGCGCCTGACAAATGAATGGACGCAAAGTGCTTGGAGGAATTGTTTAAGACACTGTCACGGCTGGAACATTTTCCTCTTGACCTCGGCCACCCTTCTTTAGTCCCTAGGTGGAGCCCCAGGCCCAAAGGTCCTGGCCACTTCAAAAATGATTCCCATATTGCCCTGAGACAGGCAGGTCTCTGTTGTGCACTGCCTTAGGTGAACGTGATAACAGAATCCAAATCGCTAATTGGCTTTGTGGGAAAGGTGGTCGGAGGATGGCCAACACTGCCTGTGGCAGCGGAAAGTCCAGAGGACACTGCCCCAGCCTCTAGCCCTCCAGGCTGCGGTCTGCCCCCTCCCCCGCGTCTCCCCACACCGGGGTTGGGGTTGTTTTGGTTGACCAGAGTGGAGGTCAACGGTCTACCTGCAGGGCTGAACCCCAGTGGGTGTATTTGTAAATATACCAATGACCACCTTCGGAAGCACGGTTTTAGGGAGCAGGGCGGTAGGGAACTCTTTCGTCCTTCTTAGAACACTGGACTTTCTTTGGGAAAGGCAGAAAAGACTGAAGTTTAAGAACACCATTTAAAACCAAGCACTGAGAGTCAGGACGTCTCGTGGGAGTGAAACTTTCAGTCATTTCTCCTCCGTTTTCATTCTGCAGATTGAGAGCTGTGATCACCTACCCCCTGGCAGACAGAACAGGGGTACAAAGCGGAGGTGGCAAGGAAAATTCACGGTACTATCTCTGGAAGACCCGCTGAGTCTCGGCTGGGCAGGATCTTCCCGGGCGTGACTGTAGCAAGACTTTGGCTGGGAGTCCAAGTTATCCTAACTGTAGATTGGTCCACGTTGCCCTAAACCTAGCTGTCCACTGCGGCCCAGACACTCTGGGCGTAGAGGTGAGTCAGCTTGAGGGCCTGGCACCAGTGAAAGGGTTCTCTGGTAACTTTTGGATGCGGCGCAACAGACCCTCGCGCCTGGAACAGACTGTTTCGTCCTTTCGGTTCTTATTTTACCGCTTTCGCCTTCAACAGCTCCTTAGTTTCTCTAGCTGCAGGATGGGAGCATTACGCTCTACACCACAGCCTCTTTGCAATTCAGGCCCAAAGAGCCCGCCCAAGTTGGGGGACTGGGAAGATCAAAGGTCTCAGCACCCAGCGGAGCCGGGGACACTGAGGGCGCCAAGAAAGGGGTGGGTAGGTAAGGGACTGGAAGGGCGGCCGCTCCGCAGGGGATGCGCGTCAGAGACCCCAGCCACACTCCAGACCCGCCTCTTGAGGAGCCCCGCCCCGCCCCGCCTGGTTTTCGCTTCTAAAGCGCCCAGAGCGCGCCTCCCGCTGCCGCACTTTCACTCTCGGTCCACCTCGGTGTCCTCTTGCTGTCCAGCTCTGCAGCCTCCGGCGAGCCCTCCCGCCCACGCCATGGACGCCAAGGTTGTCGCCGTGCTGGCCCTGGTGCTGGCCGCGCTCTGCATCAGTGACGGTGAGTGCAATCAGCGCCCGGGCCCGGGAAAGGCTCGCAGCTCTGCGCCGGGGCTCCTTCGGGTCCGCGGTTCCTCTGCGGGCGCCCGAGTCGCGGAGAAAGAACTCGTTCGGCGCCGTTCACTGCAAGCGAACTTGGGGCAGCCCACTTTGCAGGGCGCACTCCCTCCGGGTGCCGTTTCCCGTGTTCCACGGGTCCCACCGAGGTTTTGTGCTCTGTGCGCCCGCAGGACCTAGAGAGGGTTGCAGGGGAGGACTCGCAGGATTGTAGGGCAAGAGTGGGGTCGGCGCGGAATGGAGGCGTGGGAGACGGTGTCCCGGGCTTGGGCCCCGGAGCGCGCCAGCTGCACTCAGCTAGTGTCCACCCGCGCCCAGATGTTTCCAGAGGCGAAGGGCAGCGCGGTCCCAGAGTTGACCATGCAGGAGATTCATTCGGGTGGTGCGTGTGTCAGCAAAGGCTTGAAGGCCGGTCAAGTAGCTCGAAGTGCTTGCTTGGCTTGGCTATAGGTTCGGTGGTGCAACGGTGTAGTGGATTCTCTTACAGCACCCTGGAGGGGCTCGGCAGCGCAGCTCTTGAACTCTTCGCCGCCAGCCAGGGCTGCGCTTCTGCACAGTTCGTTGGTCCGTAGCGACGCGGACCAGAGCACGCGTCTCTTCGCTGCCCCTTTTTCTTCTTATCGGGGTCACTAGACAAAGGCGCAGCAGTTACCCAAGCTCTCCCCACACCTCTCCCCAACCCCCAAACACACCTGCAAATGGGCGCTTTTGTAACCAGCCCCGGAGTCCTCGGCTCTGGAATGAGAGCTGCAGCGGAGTTCAGTCTCCCAGACCCAGGGTGGTGTCTTCTTTCACTGGGAAAGGGCTTTCATTTTGTTTTCTTTTTTTGACACTGAAGAGAAAACTCTCAGCGCTGTTACAAGACACCATTGCTGCAAAACAAAACAAACCATTGCCTCTGAACACAAAACAAAACCCTACCAGTCGGGCCCCTGCCTTCCTCGGCTGTGGTGTCTCCTGGAGAGAACTGAGGGACAGTCGCGGCTCTTGGTGACGCTGCGATCTAACGTTGCCCAAGCGCACCAAAACGTTGGTTTGGGTTCTTTCCCTGTAAACAACAGGCTACGGGAGGTAGTGGAATCTATGTTTGACTAAGTATGGTTGGAGAGACTGTACTTGCCTAGTCCGAGGGAAATGTTCTGTAAAAGAGCAGTCAGTTGCCGATCGGAGTAGTAAAAAAGACATGAAAGGCAATTCAGATTTTTTTTTCTGTTACTGAGAACACCCGAGAGACTAAAACTTCCCATTGGCCCCCAATGCCCCGTCATGGATCACATTGATTTGGGCATTAATAATTGAATGAACTGTTGGCGTTGCAAGGGTCACAGTCTCTGGCAAACAGTACTGCCTTCTGGGAAGTTAGGTATGAGGCAAGAATGTAGGAACTCAGGTCCTCGAGGTTGGAGTGCATTTGTCCAGAGTAAGCGGGATGTCTCATCCTCAGACATATCCTGACCCTAGAACAGGTCGGATTGTTGACTTCTCTACAACCAAGTGTCTGGATCAGACCTGTTCTTAGGCGGGACCCCACTGCATTGCCCAGATCAACTTCTTTCTTTACCCCCTAGCGCCTGTGTGCTCTCTGATCCTACACAGCCCTCCAGTTGCAGCATGGCTAACCTGGCTGTGGTTCCTGTCTTTTCCCTGATCTAACTCAGCAGCTAGACGTTAGACACCCTAGGCTTCCTTAATTGAGTTTAGCCCAGGGCAGCAGGCTTCTCAGGCCTGTTAGAGTGAACGGGCCCTGACTCCTAAGCCCAGTTCTCTAGGTTCCCAAGTCCAGAGTGGCAGCAGAGCTGGTTTGCACTTTGGTCTGTACCTGAAGTCTGCTTTTCCTATGTTTTAGTGTCTAAATACACTGCCCTTCCCAGGCCATGCATCCCTTAGCTAAATGACACCTGCAGAAGAAGATAATCCCATCATATATTTAATTTGTCCCACTTCTTCCAGCTGCTTCCCAAAGATAGAGAGCTTCAGAATACCCAGAAGTCCCCTGGAACTCTGAATAAGCAAACTTAAAATCCTGGGACTAACTCTTCTCAGCCATACTTTTAAATTTTGGTGAAAAGACCCATAAATCTAAACATTTGGGATGTTAAGTAGAGCGAGGATAAAATCTTGTTGTTGGGGGTGGGGGACAGCTACAAATCCAGTCCTCTGGGTTTGCAATTCTAGACTTAAAGGGTGGGTCTTAAGAGGGGTTCTAAAGGAGCCCCTTGCTAATTTACACTAATGAGTGTCAATTATAGCATTTTGCAAATTGGTGGATTGGCAAACAAAGCTAGTAATAGGATCCAGGAGGCCTAGGCATCCAGGTAGTAACCATAAAAGCCACAGTTGACCCCAGCCTTTGGGAAAAGCTGGATTAAAGGGAAATCCAGGAGGGGCCAACCCCTCTGGGTTCTTTTGTGATTTCCAGGGCTTAGGATAGGGTGAGGGAGGAGGGAAAACTGCAGGTGGTAGAGGGGAGCTTCCCACCCCCAGGCCTGCACCAGAGGGACTAGGAGGGAGCCTAGAACCGCCACTTTTCCTGGGTCCTTTTGTCCCTTAGAAACTGAGCCCAGTCAAATCTCACTGTGCTCCCTAGCAGAGGGGATGGTCTTTGTAAGAATCTTTGTGCAACCATTCCTGCCGCTGCTCCAGATTCTTCACCAGTAGCACCAACAAACCCTCAGCACCAGGCAGAGCAATGACTGCTCCTGTTTCTCTCTACACCTCCTCTAGGTAAGCCAGTCAGCCTGAGCTACAGATGCCCCTGCCGGTTCTTCGAGAGCCATGTCGCCAGAGCCAACGTCAAGCATCTGAAAATCCTCAACACTCCAAACTGTGCCCTTCAGATTGTGTAAGTCTTAGCTGTCATCACCCAGAGAGGAACACAGTATTGAAGGCCTCAGACTTGGCATAATTAGGGGCAGCTGTTACCACCGTGAGGACACTGATATGCCATCAGACATGAGTTTCAAAGGCTACTTTTGTTCCCAGAACCCTGGTGTGCTCAGGGTTTCTCGCTCCTGCTTTCTAAGCTGTGTCTTGCAGCACAGTGGGCTGCCTCTTTACAGAAAGAGTCATGGACTTGGCGAAGGTCAGCCCTCAGCTATCGACAGTTGTATCTGTTCTGTCAGCTTCAAGGCTCTGGTGTCCAAAGTTAATCCTTTCTCATATAGCAAACAAACAAACAAACAAAAATTACAAGGCCCAGGATGGCATGGGGGTCCATTTTACTCGTGTGCTCAGAGGTCGACATTCTAAGGTCATTTTGTTTTAGAGTTTTCGAGTTTGCTGGAGGGTGATGGTAGCTGCCGGCATTTGATTTAAATTTACGTGGGAAATAAGAAAAGCCCGGAACATATAAATGATGTAAATATCTCACTCAGAGTATGGTAGACTTGGCAGAGATGTGTCGTGTGCTCGTCTGTCCTCCCATACCGGAGGATGGTCAGGGCTCAGAGCCTCCTATCAGGGGTTTCCATCCTCAGATGACTCAACACTAAAAACAGTATAAGCATACAGCAGCTGGAACAAACGCCATGCTAGCCCAAAGGATTTTTTGCTTAAAAGTAACTGCTTTAGGCTTTCTTTGCTTGGTCAGCCTTCCTTTCCAGCCTCCGCTGCTGTGTTATGTACAGTATGCTGTAGAAACCTAGATGGTAAATATTATTCTTGCTATTTTGATTAAAATACGATACTCTCCTGAGAAAGGTATTTTGAAGATGATGAATTTACTTTTGCATAGGCTGTGCTGGTGCACTGTCCTGGGAATGGCCCTTGAACATTCAGTGTCAAATACAACTATTGATTCTAGGTGATCACTAAGTTAATAAATGACGGGATCCAGACTGAAATCCCCTGATTCCTATTGAATTTACATCCCTCTGAACAACTGGTCAACTAAAGGACAGCCTGCTTGAAGAGGTTTACCTGTCCCTAGGATACTGAGTAGACGTTTGTTTTCCCCAGAGACAATTGAGTGGCTGGGAAGAAGTATTCCCCCCCCCCCCCCGTAGTTTTTGTTTGTTTGTTTGTTTTGGGGTTTTGGTGGTTTTTTGTTGTTGTTTTGTTTTTGTTGTTGTTGTTTGTTTTGTTTTGGAATTATCTGGCATTTAGGACTTCATGGAGAATAACCAGGGGATAAGTTCATCGCTTCTTCTCCCCATTAAGAAGCTTAGGAATGGGAGAAAGAACATTGAGTCAATTTTAACAAATCCACAAAGCTAAGACCTTGAAGCATTCTGTGAACTTGTAAGCACTCTCAGGCAACCATTGGACAATTTGTCTGGACTGCTCCTTGCCCACCTGAACAATCCCACCTCACCTGCCCTGTTCCTCCCCTTCTGGACTCCTGCCATCTTCCTCCTGAACTACCCTTAAGTTTGTTCCGTGTGTTATCAAGATGATCTGTCAAAAAATTTTAGGCTGCTTCTGGCACTCTCCAGAAGTTTCTAAGACCTTCCCCCCATGATATCAGTCGTTCGCCCTTCTGGGTGGCTCTCCCTCCACATCTTCTGGGTGGCTCTCCCTCCACATCTTCTGGGTACTTTGGCTCCTTTAGGATATTCATCCTTCATTTTCCTTTAGCTTTACTCACTTGCCAAGCTCCTGCTTGGTCAGAGGCTCAAATGCCTCGGCTGTGGTCTCTTCTCTGTATCCCCTGGGAAGCATCCTTAGCCCATCCCTAACTGTGCTGGTGGTCCCAACACACTTCAAGTGCTATGTCTTCTAAAACTGAGGCTTCCAGGAGCAGCAGCTGGGCGCTTCAGTGAGGACCTTCAGCTGGGTGTGTCAGGCGAGCCCAGGCGATCCCTTTCTCCCACTCTGCTGTACAGTGTCTCTCCCCTTGTGTTTTGACAGTGCAAGGCTGAAGAACAACAACAGACAAGTGTGCATTGACCCGAAATTAAAGTGGATCCAAGAGTACCTGGAGAAAGCTTTAAACAAGTAAGCACAACAGCCCAAAGGACTTGCCAGTAGACCCCCGAGGAAGGCTGACATCAGTGGGAGAGAAAGGGCAGTGGTGGGGAGGAGGGCCTGAACCCTGGCCAGGTTGGCCAGTGGGACAGCACTGACCGGGGTCATGCTGAGGTTTGCCAGCACAAAGACACTCCGCCATAGCATATGGTACGATATTGCAGCTTATATTCATCTGTGCCCTTGCCCGTGCACAATGGAGCTTTTATACCTGGGGTTTTTCTAAGAAATTGTATTACCCTAACCAGTTAGCTTCATCCTCATCCTCCTCCTCATCCTCATCCGCATCCTCATTTTTAAAAGCAGTGATTACTTCAAGGTCTGTATTCAGTTTGCTTTGGAGCTTCTCTTTTCCCTGGGACCTCTGGGCACAGTTACAGGTGGTGGCTTTGCAGGAAGCCCTAGAGAGTAGTAACCTTCCACCAGAGTCCGAGGAATGCTGCAGGGCTTGTCCTGTAGGGGGCGCCCCTGGACAGATGCCTTGCTGTTTGAGTCACTCAGCTCAAGATTGGGCAGAAGCTCCTTTTTCTAGTTCAGTGCTGGGTATGGAAGCTTCCTTTAGAAGTTATCCCTGGGGGCTGTGCTCAGAGACCTGTTCCTAGCCGTTCCTGCTCTCTGCTTGCCTTCAAAAGCATGCTTCATCTGACTTCCGGCTTCTCACCTCTAGCCTGATGACCAATGCTGCATTGGAAGGAAGGAGAGTGATTTGGGGTGCTCCCTCCCTCTCTTCCCTTTGCTTTCCTCTCACTTGGGCCCTTTGTGAGATTTTTCTTTGGCTTCCTGCAGAATGGAGCCAGCCCCTCCTGGATAATGTGATAACATGCCTAGATTTACCCACAAATACAAGTCTGAGAATTATCATAAATGGAATTTTAAATTTCAAAACTTTGAGGAACTGGATTTTTGTAATTGCCCCCCGAGTCCTATATATTTCAACAGTGGCTCTATGGGCTCTGAATTTTTGAATATCAGAGATAAAAAATAATAATAATAACAATGCATAAGCCAGAATCTTGCCATGAAGTGGGGATTCTGGGTTCCAATCAGAAATGGAGACAAGATAAAACTTGGATACATTCTTATGATCACAGACGGCCCTGGTGGTTTTGGTAACTATTTGCAAGGCATTTTTTACATATATTTTTGTGCACTTTTTATGTTTCTTTGGAAGACAAATGTATTTCAGAATATATTTGTAGTCAATTCATATATTTGAAGTGGAGCCATAGTAATGTCAGTAGATAATCTCTACGGTCTTGAGCTACTGGCAACTTGTAAAGAAATATATATGACATATAAATGTATTGTAGCTTTGCAATGTCAGCCACAGTGTATTTTTCCACTTGTAATGAAATTGTATCAACTGTGACATTATATGCACTAGCAATAAAATGCTAACTGTTTCATGCTGTAAACCTCCTACTGGATGTGGGAATTTATTTACCTGAAATAAAATCTACTAGTTGTTAGATGGAGTGCACATACATTTCTGAAGATTGAACACATAGGCGTACCTGTCAATCAGCTGCTGTGGACTGCCCTGCAGTCCTGGTGAGTGACAGACACTGCAGCAGGCTTGTTTCATGAGCAGGCTGAGTCTGCAGCAAAAGGTTTTTGTGTATATATATATATATATATATAATTTTTTTTAACCCAAGCTAGTTTTCTGACAAATAATACTTGACTCACTAATTGCCCCTCCCCCTCCTTCTCCTCAGTTCTCCTAACATCCTCATGTAATCCCCAGACTCAACCCCAGTAATATCAAGCTTTCCTATTTTCCCATGTAAAACTCCCATGACTCTGGGCCATGTTAATATCAGGCTTTTGTGGGAACAGGTGGCCTCACCCCATAAATCATTAAATACCATTCAGCTTGAATCATTTTAATGTGACAGTCACAAACCAGTTGCTCTAATAAAAACTCTGCTAACCATCCCTCTCCTTAGTTCTCTAGAACAATCTCAGTTATCCCTAGGGATGCTCCCCAGCATCCAGAAAAGAGAGGTGGGATCAATCATCCTGCTTCCTCAGCCTCTCTTGGAGGGCTGCCTGAGCCTGGGGCCTCAACCTCCACTGCTTCGTATAATTTGAAATGCAGATTTGTAGTGAAGGCAGAGTTCACCTCTGCGTTGAAAAAGAAGGCAGGCCCAGGGCTTCCTTCCCTGCCCTCTGAGATGTGCATTTATCTCTGAGTGAGCTTTAACAGGGATGGTAAAAACCAGGACCAGCTTGGCAAACTGGCAATCCCTGTGAGCCATTCCCAGGTCATAGAGTGAGGGCAGCCTGTTTAACTTTTGGGTGGGAAAAGTGTCTAGTTTACTTTGATAAATTGCTTGTGAACCACATTTTCCAAGTGGCCTCCAGGCCTCAAACTGAAGACCGAGTTAAATCGGCTCATAAGGCAATGTTAGCTATTGTGCGAACTGAGATATATACACTCCTCTATGTTGCAATGTGATTAATGGTTCTACTAATTTTATCTAAGGGGGCGCAGAGAAGAAAAAGTGGGGAAAAAAGAAAAGATAGGAAAAAAGAAGCGACAGAAGAAGAGAAAGGCGGCCCAGAAAAGGAAAAACTAGTTACCTGCTTCCTGCAGATGGACCGCAGTGCACTCTGCTCCTGCTCTTTGTAACTCGCTCTTCCGGGGGCAGACCCCACACTCCGGGGCAGGTGCTCAAACCTGATGGTAAACTCTTCCCTCTTCGGGGGCAGACCCCACACCCCAGGGCAGGTGCTTAGGCTTTCCTGCCCTGGTGGCCACACCAGCTGCTGTATTTATGTGCTTCTTTAAGGCCCTGCTCTGTCTGCTAAGCTATGAAGAAAGATGTTCAGAGACTGGGGTGGAGGCTAAGCCACAGAGGACCTGCCTACCCTGGCAGCATTGCCCCGAGCTGAGCCCCCTTGGCCAAGAGTTCACAAGGCTCACACCTACAGTCCCATGAAGGCCAGGGTGGTCTGCTTAGCCAGGAAAGGGCATGTGTCTTCCCTTCAGCCACACTGCCCCTTGTGGCCTTCTCAGGACATGAGGTAACTGACTTGCTCTCAGGCCCACCAGGAGCTTTTCCAAATACCTGCAGCCTGGGAAGGAACTTCGTTCAGCCCTGCTGCCCAGCTGGGGAACAGCTTTGCCTCCACCCTGGAAGGGTTTCCGCAGACTGTGCTGGGTGAGAAGCAGGAAGGATGAAATCTCAGAGAACACATGTCAGCTGCTTCTCAGGGAATCTTTTCTTGGGACAATTCACTTTAGAGTCTTTAAACGGGTCCCTCACGGGGAGGGCAGATGTGCTCTGGAACTTTCTGAAGGGCCAGCAGCTTCAGGGACTCTTAGTCTGTCCTCCTCACTTTTGGTCCCAGCATCCTGGGATGCTGTGCTGTCTGGGCACCGTGGCCTCCATCCTCACTCTTGAGAGATGTCGGCCTTCTGTGAGTTGGGTTAAAACAATCGAATTATCTACTACCCCAACCCACCACCCTCACCTGGCAATTTTTGTCTGTTTTTATGTTTTTGTTTTTTGCCAGTTTGGATTAGAAGGATGGAGAGGGCAAAGCTCTGATTTTAGTGGTGTTTTGGAGAAGGATTTTTTTTCTTCACCCTCTTCTTAACCTCATGTAGACACACATATACACATCTTGTACCCCACACCACTGCGTATTATTTTCATAATTGGTGCAGAAAGAAGAAATGATCTGAAGATGTGGCAAATGGATTGCAGGGGAAGGAGGGCCCAGGGTCCTGTGTGTCTTGCCCGCTTGGGTCCCTAAGTTCTGTGTTCCTAAGAGGTTCCAACATTAAACAGGTAGAGCCCTTCATGGTCCTTGCTGGGGAAGGGTCTTGTTAGGGAGCTTTAGGGAAGATCTGTGTTACCAACTCTTACCCTTCGTCTGGCCAGCTCTCCAAGCCTATGTCCTTTCCTCAGATCTGGGGATAGCAGGCTGGACTATTTATTGATGGGCACCTCTTCAAGCCCAGGGTTACTGTCTGCCCTTCTTGTGGCAGACAGCTACAGTCTGGTCTGAGTGGCCTCAGCTGGATCTTTCTATTATTAATAAAACACTTCTGAAGACCAGATCTGTGGCCAAGCCATAGTTCTGCTTAGAAAGGGATGTCCCGCCCCTCTGGGAAGAACTGTTACCCCCTAGCGACCAAAGGCCAAACCGATGCTGCCCTGAGTTGGAGGACCACTTTCTGAATGCCCACGGACTCTGTCTCCCGCCATCTATCTCTAACTCCTAGGAGAGCAGTCTGTGGAGGCTAGAACAGTCTGTTTCTTAGGAACCACAGCAAGCTCCCAGGAACCGTCCATGCTTATGAAGCCCATCTAATGGGCAACCCCAGCCAGCCTCCTGGACACAGTCCTCATGGAAATGCCTGAGAAGCTGATTTCATCTAACCATGAGTTGAAGTAGGATGTGTTCCTGTGATTCTCAGGCAGGTGAGAGGGGCAGTCATTACACTGTCAAGCACAAATGCCTTCTGGGAGATCTGCAGTTCCAGAGGCCACTTCCTGAGTGCCAAGACCTCTTCTGGTGGTGTGGGACCAGCCAGGAGATTTCAAGGAAGAGTGATTATTTGATGGAAGCTGTGGGAACGGCCTCTTCTCTTGGATTTCTGAGGCCTGGGGATGCCCAGGAATGCAGGGCATCTGCTGTTGCTGGGGTCAATGCATAGTCTCAACACCAGTGCCTTGTCATGTGCTCCTTGTATCATGCCTCCTGTTCCAGTGTATGTCTGCCTTACCATGTGCTTGACATGTTCACCCGTCTTCTCTGCTTCCTGCCACCATCCAGACCCTCAGCGTCAGCCCTGGCTGTGCCCTTCCCTGCTCTCCCACAATCTCAGGCTTCGGAAGACACAAGGCTGCGAGCTGAACTAAGGAATAGCCTGTAGCTCCTGCTAGGCCACTCAGCATCCCAGGCATGTGGTGAGAATCTGCCTTAATGTGTCTCCTCTGTTCTTGTCAACAGGAGGCTCAAGATGTGAGAGGTGTGAGTCAGACGCCTGAGGAACTTACAGAAGGAGCCTAGGTCTGAAGTCAGTGTTAGTGAAGGGCCCAGAGCCACTTCCTCTGCTCCCGAGCAGGGCTGAAGCAGTTTCCAAGGGACTTGCTTTGCACAGTTTTGCTGTACTTTCACCATTTTATTATGTAGCAAGATACATGGTGATTATTTTCATTTAGTCTGATTTTCAACGTCATTGGTGACAGGCCAAGGCCAGTATGTTATTTCCTTTGTTCTCGTATCTTTCCCATGGAGGACCTTCTCTGAATAGTGCCCCCCCCCCCCAGGTTTGTCTCTTTGAGTTGAGGCAGGAGGCTCAACCTTTTTCTGAATAGGAACTGGGTGTCCCTACCCCTAAAGACTGTAGGGCTTCCCCAAGCTGAGGCAGGAGTGTGAGGCCAGGGAAGAGTGAGATCCACCCTCATTTCATGCTGTCCTCATCCCACCATGCTCATCACTCTGTCTCATCCATCCATCGCCATGTGTCTGCAAGACTGTCTCCATGACCCTGAAAAAGGACTCTCTCAAGATGAAATCCTTTATTCAAATGGGACAGCGAGAAGGAAAAGGAAATGTCTGGTGTTCCCTTCCCCCCCACCCCAAACCCTGCGCGAGTTTATGTCTTGTTTGGAATATTGTCTCTTCAACCCCCTGCTTGTGTTCTCATCCATGACCAATGTCTTGTCCGTGCACTGTCTCTAACCCAAATGCAAAGGCTGAGTATGAGGTGATGGCCCTGAGGTCCAGGTTGTGGTCATGAAAACAGCCCTGCTATCTCCCTGCTCACAGGCTCATTTGGACACACAAAGACCAAAGGAAGGTGGTTCGCAACAGCACTTAGCTCTTAGAACTGTAGACCCTTCATATTTCCATAATTGTTAGCTTAAGACTATGGGGTTTTCGCTTTCTGGAACCAAATGCATTCTTCTATTGAGGAGTGACAGCTCTCAATTGTTTTCAATTATGTTTAAAACTCAATCAGCTTTGGGCCCTGATGGGCAGGCATTTCTCTGGGAAGGGGATAAACTGTATCTACTTTTCCTTAGGAAAGCTGAAGGGTGGGACTGGTGCCGCTCTTTGAAGCGTGGCCCCGGAAGTGTTTCGTCCTCTGCAGTTTTTATGCAATCTCATTGCCACTTAGACAAAAGCAGAGTTATGAGCCAGTCTCTGGTTCCTCAAAGACGGAGGGAGTTAAGAACGGGCGGCCAGCAGGCTGGACACCCGAGGAAGTAAGCTGCAGAAAGATAATCTTCAAAAACAGGTGTTTGGAAGTGAATAATCTGTGGAATTATTAGTGATGTGTGTGTGGTGGGGGATTTCTATAAATAGTTCTTTGAGTTCACAGCAGATACAAAATCTAACCAGCAAGATTTTGATCAAATTTGATCAAAAAAAAAAGTTAAGCCAGTTGGGATGCGGTGCATAGGCTAGTTGCAGAGCTGGATCCTCACTCAGATACCAAATTATTTTTAAACCCTCTTGACTAGATCATTCGGAGGCCCCTGGAATAGAAACCACACAACCGGATTGCTGTGGAACAGCCACTTTGCATCTAATTCAAGCTTTGATGAGTGTTGCTGGGAAGGAAACAAGGACAGCCTTCCATCTTCATATCAGTTAGGGATCCTTTCAAAGTCTCCTTCACAGGGAGGAACAAGAGAAGGGTAGAAATCTTAGGGAGCTGCATTTGTGTATCAATTCCTCTGTCAGTTTCTAGATGGAGACAGCCTGCCTAAAGCAAATGTGCATTTAAATAGGACATTTACATCGGAAAAGTCTCTCCCCACCTTAATCCCCCATTGTCTTGCTTTCAAAACACAAGCACAGCAGCCCTTGAATGGTTGTTGACCTGGGACACCTAGCTGTCCCGGCTGGTCCTGGGGCTGTCTGCTTGCCCTTGGGCGCCAAGTAACCTGCCAGGCAGCCAGTCCCTCTGTTACCGGCCTTTGCATCTGGATAGGGAGAGGGGGTTGGAGACGTAGAGTCTGCTTTGTGTTGAAACCCAGATTTGTACCCTGTGTTTATACACTGTGCAGCTGGCTCCCGAGGACAGTGGGACCTTAGCAAGGAAGTGCCGCCAAGGCGGAAGAGCCCTCTGATTCATTGCCTGGTCGGCTTTGAGAGAGGGTTTGGAGAGCAAAAGGCTGCATTCCTCTGTGGGAATTGGCCTGAGGTCTTAAGGCCTCTTCAGTGGGTTCTGTTTATCTTCTCATGGGTGATTATCTCAGCAGTGTCACAGGGGCATCTCAGAGTTCAGTTATCCCCAGGCGATGCACCCTTTTACAGCTGGATGAGAGCTGGGATGTATTCTCTCCTCACAGCTTCCCTGGCTCATTTTAACGTAATCTCATTCTTCAAAATGTTCCATAGAATCCTCCAAATTCCCCCAGCAGACTTTTGCCCTTGCCAAGTTCCCAAAAAACCACTCAGCAAAGTTGCCAACCTCGATGGGCTTGCAGTGTCTAAGCACCGATGGGTTCAGTGTTGCATGTGGTGAATACTGTATTTTGTTCAGTTCTGTCTCCCAGATAATGTGAAAATGGTCCAGGAGAAGGCAGCTTCCGACGTGCAGTGTGTGCTTTCTAATTCTCGTTTTTAATATATGACAGTTATTTGAAGCCATTTCTACTTTGAAGTCATATCAATGAAAATGATGTATCTTCACCTACAATTTTCCTAATAAAGTTCTGTATTCGAATGTAGCTGCCAAGCATCCTCAGTGAGCATTACCATGTGGAATTTCCACACTTGGTTTTACAGCCCCCCAACCCCCCATCTCTGCCTCAAACCTGACTCTGTGAGAAGGTGCAGTCTTAGCATAAGAGCTTAGCAGGCAGCAGGTCCTGGTGTTCACTCCTCTTGGTCTAACTGCCGGTGCCAGAAGATCTCTATAGAGAAAGGTGTTCCATCTTCTCCACATGACCTGGATTGCTCCTTAGGGGCCAGAAAACCTCGCACTGTACAGGCAATAGCTTAGTGTAAAGCCACAGGAGTTTTCCCTACAGTAACAAGAATTTGGGAGAGGAAGGCCACACTACACATGTAGGTCATGGTAGAAGGTGACAGAGGACGGACTCTGTCCCTGTAACACAGCTGAAAACCACAATATTCTGCATGTTTCTATCCTGGGTGAGGAAACTAACGGAAGCCAAAGCGTAATTTGCTGACTGCTGTGGGCCAGCGTCCTCCAAGAATCCTGCTTCTCCAATAGACAGAGCCTTTGTCTCGTACAGTTTGGTCTTTGGATTCTCTTTATTCCACGTCCAGCCATTTTGTAAAAGAGAAGCTAGCACCGAGCTCCAAATGTCCAAGTCTGCAATGTTTCAGATCTCACCACCTCCCTCTCCATAACCCACAAATTTCCCATTACTTATAGGATAGTTTTCATGTGAGTTCTAAGCTGGTGCTCTTACTGGGTCACAAACTGCTCTCAGTTCTTGGCAGCAGTGCTGAGAACCACGAGACCAAATAGAAACAAAGCAGAGTGAAACCAAGCCCTTCGGTTATTGCTGAAAATGGAAGGGTGCCATCTGGGTGGAGAGTCAAGGGATGCTTGGGCATTCAGACTTGTCAAGAACATAGGTATGGTGAGCTGCCGTTGACTCATGGAATGCTGGATGAGGCAGAGGGCCAAGGGCTGCAGACAGCCCATGAGGCATAGCTGAGGTGGGGAACAAACACCCTTAATAATCAAATAAGAATACTCACCTGTTTTCCAAGTGACATTAAATGCCTACCATTTGTGATGGAAGGTTAAGACTTCATTGACAACAGCCACATTTCACTCTCCAAGTTACTATGAACACAGGTAAGTCTGCTGGACCGTTCTGAGCATCTGCCTGGAAGATAACACAACTGAAAGCCACAAAGCATGGTGAAATTGAAGACATTACATGCATGCAAATATTGAGAACACAGATAAGTTTATTTTGCATGATATTGTGGCATGATATTGTCAGCTCAGGAACCGTGTAATCAAGTAACCAACAATAGTCCAGTAAGTTTTAAGTAGGTGTGTGGTTTTACAGTGAGCTATGTTTGTAGCTATCCTGGGTTACATGCAACAGGCTGGATGACCCTGGTCTATAACATATTAACATTATATCTCTGCTTAAAACAAAAGATTGTGGTTGGGGAGATGCTTCAGTGGTTAAAAGAACTTTCTGCTCTTATGGAAGATCCAAGTTTGGTAATGAGCATCCACACACAGTAGCGCACAACAGCTTGTAACTCCAGCTCCAGCCTGTGACACACTCTCCAGCCTGTGACACACTCTTCCTGCCTTCACACATACTAGAACGCATACGGTGTGCAGGCACACGTGCCGGCACTCATGGGTACACACGATAAAAATAAATAAATCTTCTTTTAAAAAGAAAATATAATTATCTCTCAGTTAAATTGCAGACTAGAAGTTGCCTAGCTCCTGTGAGCCAACAAAGGAAAAGCCAGGATAAGGAAAGAAACAACCAAACTCTATTCCAGAGAGGAATAACACTGGAACTTTGCAGAGGTAATAATAACACGGCTAGAAAATGCAGGGAAAAGACAGGAAACAGCAAAGAAGTAAACTAAGGAAAACACAGCTTTGGCCTGGCAGCTCCAGAGGCTCTGGTAAGAAAAGACTGGCAGTTCCTACCACAGGAGAAGTCCACAACAAAGGGACTTGCAAGTTTTGCTGCAACTTTTGATGAGACAGTGTTTCCTTTGGTGGGTCTGTCAGAAATAGAAAGAAATCACACTTTAAACATTTATTCAATCATTTCTCTCTCTCTCCGTCTCTTTCTTTTTTTCATGGTGTATGCCTGTACCTGCACTCTTGTGCAGGTACCTCTGTGTGTGTGTGTGTGTGTGTGTGTGTGTGTGTGTGTGTGTCAGAGAAATCAAAGAACAACTCAAAGAAGTCCGTTCTCTCCACTATTTGATTGTTGGGATTGAACCCTCAGGCTTGGGGGAGTGCAAAGGTAACTGCTGAGCCATCTCTATTTTCTAATCACTCTGTGTGACTCAGTGGCTTGGCTTTGTGTTGAAAGTGAACCTATTTAAAGCTGAACTGCCCTGGGGTCCTGAGGACTGGAAAGCATCTCAGGCCACAGTACTTGAATTTAACTAACCCAATGTGAGTAACAGCCCTGGAAAGCAATTGTGGTAAGGACAGGTAACCTGTCAGTAGAGAGTAACTCAGAGCTTCCCCAGCCCTGTGCCTGAGGTCAGCAAGTGGGTCAATTTTTGAAGCCATTTATCTTCCATTACTGCTGTGGACTCCCAAAACTCTGGGGCTCCAGCATATTACTTTGAAATGCTGTGTAGATCTCAGGGCTGTCATTGTCTCCCATATTCCTAATGCACTTGGAAGACATCCACCAACACTAGCCAGCTAAGATAACAGGGTCTGAGGAGTCCCATAAATGTGCAAGAATCTGTTTAGTCTATAGGTAAATGTGGCCAGCAAGGACCTCTGGTATACATAGAAGGGAAGATGCTGCAGTAAGGACAGCTCTGGGTGACCATGGACAGTTGTCCAACACAGACAGGCGCAACAGTTTGTGGAGTTTGTGTACTCTAATCTTTCTCATGATTTATAGCAAGACTTTGGGATACAACTAAGGCAATTCTAAAAAGAAAGTTTATGAGAGTTTATATTCTAAAATCAGAGGTATCCCAAATAAATAACTTAATGATATTCATCAACATTAAAAAAAAACAAAAACAAAAACAAAAAAAAAAAAAACACAAGAACAAACCAAACCTAAAAGCAGTTGATGGAAAGAAATGATGAAGATCAGGGTAAAGAAACAGATTAAAGAAACAGAAGCTGAAAGAACAGTCAGAGAGTGAATGAAAGAAAAGGACCAGTGTTTTAGGGGGTCTGGGTGCAGATGATACAAACAGGAAAAGAAGTTGAATTATCCCTGTTTCCACATGATAGGATCCTATCCTTAAGAGACCTTTAGTGGCTGTACCAGCAAACGAATAGGTCTGATTTAAAGAGAACATTTTTTAACAGAGTAGCAGGATGGAAAGTCAGCACACAAAACTCAGTAGCCGGCTCCGGAGATGGCTAAGTGCTAAAACACCCAGAAAGAGTGAGGATCTGAGTTCAATCCCCTGAAACAGGTAAAAACAGTGATACATGTGTGTAATCCCAGCACTGGGAAGTCAGGCAGAGATAGGAGCATCCCTGGGGGAGGGGAGGGGATGACATGAGAGATGAAGAAAGGGGAGAGGGTTATGATTGAATTTACCCCGCCACAGCTCAGTGTGAGAAACAGTCCTGGAAACCAGTTGTGGTGAGTCTGTAAATGAAGCTCTGGGTGTTAAAGTAACCATGCCTATGAGAAATGATATCTAAAAAGAAGTGGATGGTGTACCTAAGGATGACAGCTAAGGCTGTTCTCTGCTCTCCACACTCATAAATGCATGTGTGTGGGGGCATGAACACACACATGTGTATTTAAAATAAATCAGCAGCCTTTCCATATACCTATAATGAATTTGATGGGAAAGAAATCAGGAAAAAAAAATCCCATTCATAATGGTTTAAAAAATCAAATTGTTAATCCCAAAGGTGAAAAAACAAAACAAAACAAAACAAACAAACAAACAAACAAAAACATGGACCCAAATTATCATGGCTAGATTAAAGCAATTGTTTGTATTCATGCACATGGGTTGCCTCCCCCTAAGGCAGGGTTCAAGAGTTCAGCATTGGATGGAGGAAGATAGGCTTTTATAGCTCAGGGGTAGAGAGTTTAGAAATGGGGGGAGGATGGCAGGCAAATGGGCAGGATTACAGAAGCAGAACATAACAAGGTGGGCATAACAACTGGCGGTCATAATAAACCTTTTGAAACAGGTAGAATTGCAAGATGGTCACAGCAACTTCCAGAAACAAAGGCACAGTTGCAAGGTAGTCATAACAACTTTTTGAAACAAACAAACAAGCAAACAAACAAACAAGCAAACAAACAAACAAGGCTGCTGTTTCCTGGAACAGGCAGTACAGTACTATTTATAGTTAGAGTGACAGTCTTTAAGAAGCGGAGATTTAATTATAAACAAGAATGGAGCTTAATTGTCTTTATTATAAGATGGCTTTCAGGCCCCAAAGGGAAGCTGGCTGGTTCATCAAATCCAAAAGGTTGAGAATAAACCTAATTATGAGGGTGAACTTTTGTACAAGGAAAACTTTAAGACAATGAATACGGCAACTGAAGACGACGGTTGAACACTGCAGGACTTCCTACACTCATACATAATGGCAGTCATGTGATAAAAATGGCTCTAGTATCAAAAGCAATCTGCAGATGCAATGCAGGCCATATCAAAATTGCAATTATTTTCTACACAGGAGTAGGAAAACTTGATCCTAAGATGCATATGAAGCCACAAAGGACCCTGAATAACGGAAGCAATTTGGAGCATAAAGCAATGCTGTAAGCATCACAGTATTATTCTCAAAGTATATGACAGAGCCAAGGTAATAAAAGCAGAATGGTACAATCAATCAATCAACTAATAAATAAATAAGAAAGAAAGAAAGGAAGGAAGGAAGGAAGGAAGGAAGGAAGGAAGAAAGAAAGAAAGAAAGAAAGAAAGAAAGAAAGAAAGAAAGAAGAGAAATCCCATATCAACCAGTAGAACAGAATGAAGGATCTAGAATTACCCACATGGTTGTAGCCACCTGTTCTGCCAAAAAGATGTTGGAGGAAAGACAGTGCTAAGAAAATTGAGGGTCCACATGTAAAAGAATGAAACTAGATATGCATCTCTTCAGCGGTACAAAAAAGAGATCAATTCAAAATGGACCTAAGATCTTAACCTGAGACTCTGAAATTGCTAGAGGAAAACTTGAGCTAAGCACTTCTGTGCACAGCATAGTGAAGGCTTTCTCCGAAGGACTCAAAGAGCACAGGAAATAACCGACAAATCATTAAATCAACAAGAGGGATTTCGTGGAAACTATTTTTATAACTTCTGCACAGTAATGGAAGCTATCAGCAGAATAAAGGAAGCAATCAGCCAAACGGTGAGATAGTATACAGAATGGAGAAAATGTTTGACGACTGTGCATCTGGCAAGAGATTAGTATCTAGAATCCATAAGTAACTCTGAAATTTAAACAGGAGGGAAACAGTAAAAATAAACAAACAAAACTCAACTAATTCAACCCATATATAGGACAATAAGTTACATAGATAATACTCAAAGAAAATAATATAAACAACCAAGAAATACTTGAAAAAATACTTTGACACCCTAGCCATCATAGAAATGTAAATTAAAACTGCATTGAGATTCCATCTGACCCCAGGAAGAAAACTACAGATGTTGGCAGTGCTGATGTTGGAAAAGAGAAACACTTAAACATTTCTTGTAGGAATAATACTAGTGCCTAGATAGGGTGAATCGGCTTAAGGAGCTTCCATGAAAGAATAGATAGAAAGAGACACAGTCAATAGAATTGTATTTGGCTGTAGAGAATGAAATCATGTTTTTTGGAAATAGATACAACTGGAGATGACAACATTAAACAAAATAAGTGAGACACAGAAAGACAATATTACATGTTTTCTCTCATGGGTAGAATCTGAATTGAAATTTATATATACTCGTATCTATATGCATATATATGTATATGTGTATGTTTGTACATATATGTCTATATACATGTACATGAAAGTAGAGAGCAATCTGTGTTGGTTAGTTTTTTGTTTTGTTTTGTTTTGTTTTTGTCAAGTTGGTATAAGTTAGAGTCATCTGGGAAGAGGGGTCCTCACCGAGAAAAAGCCTCCATCACACTGGCCTGTTGGCACATCTGTGGGACATTCTTGATCAAAATTGATGTAGAAGAGTCTAGCCTACTGCATGCTGTACCACCCATGTGGAAGAGTCTAGCCTACTGCATGCTGTACCACCCATGAACAAGAGGCTCTGAGTTGTATAAAAAAGCAAGGCAGTAAATAGCATTCGTGCATGCTCTCTGCTTCAGTTCCTGCCTCCATGTTCCGGCCTCACTTTAAGTCCTTACCCTGATTTCTCTTCATGATGGACTGTCAACTGTAAGATGAAACAGACTGCATCCTCTCTAAACTGCTGTTGGTCACAGTGTTTATCACAGCAATAGAAAGCAAACTATGCAGGGTCTATGAGACAGGATGGGGAAATCTAAGGGGGGGTGGGGAATAAGAGTAGTTAGTGTAGTAAACAGGGGGGACTCTGGGGTGAGGAAGGAAACAGTGGAATGGTCCAGGAGGCATGAGGACAGGTGGCAGAAAGAGGAACAATAGTAACAAGCAATGAAAGGTGCATATGAAAATATCACAATGAAACCCATTCCCTAGTATAAAAAACTACAGTCAATTTTACAATGTGAGGAGCGGGTGTGGCGGCCAACCCAAGATGGCGCCCGGGACTGCCAAGTCTCAGGACTAGCACCTGACTTCCTTATACACCCCACAAAGAGCCACGTCTGCAGAACTACTGCACAGTCTCGCTGCTACTCATTATCAGGCCACCTGACATGTACCAATGAAACTACCCCACGTGGCAGGCGCTGTAGGGGGACGGCTTGGGGATAAAAGGAGAAACGCAACTGGAATGGAGGCTTCCTGAGAGGGGTGTTGTAAAAGGTTCCTGAATAAACTGCGTTGAGAAGAATCCCGTGTTATGTCGCTCCTTTCTGCGGGTTGGATAGAGAAGCTAAATTACAAAATTTTACAAAATCTATAAAATGGAAAAACAAAAGTACTTCTGTGTTTTATGCATGTACCTCTGGGTCTTCCTATAGAAGTGGTTCTCAGCTTGTGTGTTGTAACTCCTTTGGCAAACCCTATCTCCAAAAATATTTACATTATGATTCTGTTCTCATAATGTAAATATTTACTTTCTTCCCTCCTATCTTCCCTGACTTGATTTCAGTTAAAACATTGATCCTCTCTGCTACATCATGAGGATATTCTTTGACAAGAACATCAGGAAACTCACATCAGGAAATCCATTTGTCTAAGAATTTTACTGCTGTGAACAGACACCATGACCAAGGCAACTCTTATAAGGACAACATATAATTGGGGCTGTATTACAGGTTCAGAGGTTCAGCTCAGTATCATCCAGGCAGGAACATGGCAGCATCCAGGCAGGCATGGTGCAGGCAGAGCTGAGAGTTCTACATCTTCATCTGAATGCTGCTGGCAGAATGCTGGCTTCCAGGCTGCTAGGATGAGGGTCTTAAATCTCACCCCCACAGTAACACACCTACTTCAAAAAGGCCACACCTACTCCAACAGGGCCACACCTTCTATAGTGCCACTCCCTGGACTGAGCATATACAAACTACAACGCCGTTTATGAGTTTCCAGCATAATTCTTCCAACAGCACCATATGACCCTGTCACCCTCCTGGAAGTAGACTTTCTGCCTCCTCTTCAGATTTTCACTTTCTCATGACTCTCAGCTGCTTCCTCTTCCTTCTTGACATCTAAGTCCCAAAACATCCAGAACTACCTCAGACTGCTCTTCCACAGCACCAAATTCCCCTTCCATTCTGGCCTCGAACACCATGCAGCCATAAAGACACTCACCCCCGACTGCTGACCCCAGCCCAGACTTTCTCTTGAGCTCTAGACCTGCATACATATCTTCCCTTGTTAACAACATTCCATGAAAAACAATAACTCAAAACCCACTTCTGCTCTCTCTCACAACTCACCATCCCTGTTTCTACAAACCACCACTTCCCTCCAATGGTTTCAGCCAAAGACCTATCACCATCCTTATTTGTTGTTTTACCTTTCAACTCTGAGTTGCGTCATGAATGAACTCAATGAGTTACTAGTAAAACACTTCCGGAACCCAATCTCTTCTTAGCGTTACCATCTTGGTCTAAGCCACATGTGTTACTAGTCTCCTGAGTGGTTCACTTTTCAACAGAAGCCACAGTGGTCTGGGACTGTAACAGGCCACAATATCTCAGCTCAAACCCTCCAGTGATCCCCTGGCTTATGCAGAGTATAAGTATATAAAGGTTTGTATACATATAAGTATATGTATATAAAGTAATGTATATAAAGTTTGTATACAAAGTTTTGTGCCACCAGCTCTCTTCACCCCTAACTTGACCCCTCTCTGTAAGAGTCACTTTGACCTTTTCTTCCTGAACAAGCCAGACTCCTGCCTTAGTAGGGCTTTTGTACCAGGCAGCCCTCCGCATCCTTTATAAGACATGACTCATCCTTTCCTACCATCTCTGCCCGTGTAGCCTCCTCAGAGACCCCTAACAGATGTTCCCTCCATCAACATACCTGCGCTGCCTCCTCCTGCTGCTCTCCACAGCTCTCCCTGACCAGATGCTCTGTTTTATTGCTAGCTTCCCCATGCCATGCTCTTTGTCTTTATGCCTAATTGATCTTTTTGGCTGACATAGGAGGTTCTGAAGAAAGAGTGTTTGAAGAATACCTGATAAATCAGCAGGATTTTTTAAAAAACATGTTACACATGTTCTTTGCTCATTTTGACAGTAAAGGCAGCAATGGCTGCCTCTCAGGATTATGCATTTCTTTGTATACTCATGTCCACACTGGCAAATTGTTACTTGAGCCAAAATTCAGTTCATGCCAATATTTCTCAGAAATTAAATTACATACCATGCTAACTCTAGAATCTGGCATCTGACTCTTCCTCCAGGGTTCTAGCACAAGATGAACTGGAGTGGCCTGTGTCTTGTAAGTCTAGTTAAAAGTCATCTATTTACACAGCGGCACCTCCTTCCCAGAGCTCCTTTCTCTCCTCAGGCCCCATACACTGCTTTTGCCGACCATATGACCATAGTGGTGATCACTGCTGGGCTTGGATCCTGTCAATCTAGACTGCAGCCAGTGACTAGATAGGCAGGACTAGCCACCATTGCAAGTGGTGTCATGGGTCAGCTCCCGGTGCTTCTGCACAGGTTTAACTCATAAGATGCATCCAGGGGCCCGGAGGAGCACAATTCCACAGATACTGTCAAGCAGAAGAGAAAAGGCCAACAGAAGGTACTAAAGAATAAGCTACTAAAAGCCACTTTTCCTACAAATGGGCACAGCCAAGAAGTGGTGCACTGGAGATCTGACACCTGTTTGGCTCTTAACATGAACCTATTACCAAGAGCTCCTTCTACTTTCATTCTGGAATTGTCTGGGCCTTTCTCAAAGTCCTCCCAGGTATAGGTCTCACTTCTTGGATTTCTGGGCAGGACTGAAGAGAGATGCTTACTGTCTGATGAAGAATGGCCAGTTGAGGGGGGAGTAGAGGTTAGTGGCTAAGACCTTGGGTTGTTGGGTTGCTGGCAAAGATGGCTGTGCCCAGCATTCCCAGTGACCTCCATCTTCTAAACTATAGCTGCAGAAATGGGCTAGGATGAGTGACTAGGCATAGCTAGTCTGGGAGGCCTCAGATGCAGCCACAGGCTGACTTTGTCCTTTTCTCTTTCCAGGGAATTCCTAACATGGCACTGTGGGCCCAGGTCATGTGGACTTGTAAGTCATGAGTGACTAACCTCTTTGGGCATTCCTGAGCCTCAGGGCACTAGTTTTCCCTTTGACCACCATGGGAACCTCCCAGTGCTTCAATACCTGGGAATGAGGCTTGCCAAGGACCAGCTCTTTCCAGTTCTTATGTCCAGAGAGTACCAGTCCAGCATGCTGCACAGGAGCCTTGCTCAGGAGGCCAAGGGGAATGGGAGGCTAATGCATTCGCATAGCTCCGCAGGGTTGAGTTTCCTGGGGGCAGAGGACATTTGATCAGGTGCTTTCTGTTCAACTGACATTTCCAGGGACAACTTGTACCCATGGCACTTTGGACTTCATCTAAAGTTGTTCAAATACTCACAGCTGCCATGCAGCACTGTGTCTTGTAAAGGACACAAAGAAAGCAAGCTCCACACCCATGGCAGAAGCTCTGTTCCTCCTGGGCAGGGTCAGGGAGCATTCCGGAACTGTTTGATGGCAATTTCCAGTCTGTCATTGCAGTTTGCATGGTGCCGTGGGCAGAGGTGAGGGTCTTCAAGCAGAAGATGTGGGTTCAGGGTCCAAGGATGCTTCTGGGTTAGAATGAGTGTCGTTTTAGGAGAAGTGTTGGGAAAACCTGAACTGTGTAATAATGCATATACCCTGTCAGAAGCAACAATTCAGGAGAAGGAGGAGGAAGAAGAGGAGGAGGAGGAAAAAGAGGAGGAGGAAGAAGAAGAGGAGGAAGAGGAGTGAGAGAAGAAGAAGAGGAAGAGGAAGAGGAAGAAGAAGAAGAGGAGGAGGAGGAGGAGGAGGAGGAGGAGGAGGAGGAGGAGGAGGAGGAGGAGGAGGAGGAGAAGGAAGAAGAAGAAGAAGAAGAAGAAGAAGAAGAAGAAGAAGAAGAAGAAGAAGAAGAAGAAGAAGACGAAGAAGAAGAGGAGAAGGAGGAGGAGAGGAAACAAAGGGGAAAATTGCAGCATCAAGTCAAATAAAGGAGAAAGCATACAACAGAATGGAGGCTGTCGACACGTCTCATGCCTGCTGGGGAAGAGCAGTCTGTGTGTACACAGCTGTGAGCATCAGAGCACGCTTTCCACTACAGATGTTGTGACTAAAGCTCTGCCCTTGTGCACACAGACACGGGCACTGCTCCTGTTTCCCAGATAGAGAGGAGGCTGAACAGGCAGAGACTGACAGTGGAGGATAGATCTTCTAATCTGAGAACTTGAAATACTCTAGGCTCAGAATACACTTTACAGTTGAAATCTATTTCTTAGGCTAATTTCTCTCTCCTAATGATAATAACTCAGAATATTTAAAACATGGTCAAATTTCTTGCCTAGTTGTAGTGGTTCACAGCCTTTGATCCTGGCCCTTGAAAGGCAGAGATTGAAGGATCTCTATGAGTTCCTGGCCAGCCTGGTCTACAGAGTGAATTCCAGGACAGCCAGGACTACACAGAGAAACCCTGTCTCGAAAAACCAGACAACCAAGCAACCAATCAACCCCATAGTCATGTTTGTAGCTACATTGAACTTCTCTGTTCTGTGTTTTCACACCAGCACCCCATCCTACCATTCTGAGCAACGCTTGGGGCCAATATGTGCTCTGGAGATGCCACTGATCCAGTTTATAAACAAGAGTACTCAGACAGATGTGGTGAAGCCCTCGTGCCATGAACATGTGGCAGCAGCACTGCCTTTCCTAGAAAGCTGGAGCATCCGAATCCTCACAGAAAGTGCACAGAGAACTGTGCGGATTTTCTAGAATAAGAAAATTGCCTCTCCGCATCTCAGCACAATTCCGGCATCCCTTCTCAGACTCTGTGCTCTGCCATCTCCTCTCCCTAACCTCCATGTCTTATATTTAGCTTTCGGGAAGTAGAAGATGTCCATGATCTGGCTGAGACACAGATCCCTTGGGAGGTGAACCTAGCTTTGTGTGAAGGAGATAGAAGACTCTGGGAGTGGGCAGGAAGAGAGGTAGGACCTGTGACTTTGGGAACTGGAGGAGAACAGGGATGTGGGGATGAGGTGGGAAGGGGGGACCTTCTGCCTTCTGCATGATGAGCTCAACAGAAGCCATAGACTTGCTTACTCTATGCCAAGTACCGGCACAGCCTCTCGTTCACTCCAGTCTGGGAAGGAAGGAGAGCAGCATCAGGCAAACTCAGTCACATCAGACAGAGAACCAGTCCATGTTTGAAGAATTTAGAAAGGCATCTGGACAGCATCATGGATGCTCTTGATTCTTCTAGGGGAGGTCTGGGGTTCAGTTCTCTCCTTCCCCCACAACTGTCACATGGCTCAGGAGTTATTCTGAGCCTCAGAGTCCCAGGCTCCTTGCCTGAGGCTTTTCATTCATAAACAAATGCTTTGTGGGTAGGAAGAATAGCCTTTAACTGCTCTGCAGATAAGGGATGACAACTCAGTGTGCTCTCACCCTCTGATGTACCTGGTATTTGTTATACCTGACAGTTGCACGGCCCCTACAGAGAGATGAGATTTCTACCTTGTTGATGGGATACAGGTGAGTTAAGTGCTTTCCTCAGCCCTGTGTCTAAAGCAGTGGAACATTGAATCCTCATTGGGTTTGTTTGTTTTTGAAATGGAGTTAACCATTTGGACCACAGACATCTGAACACTGAGGGACATGTGAAGATGTCAGGTGTGGGAAGATGTTGCAGTGATAGGATACGGTTGCCTTCAAACCAAACAGGTATCTTCAGACACATTTTTGCCTTCTATCTATTTGCCATTAGATATAAGAGGTGATAGGGTTAGAATCCTCAAAAAGCCCAGCACATGACATGTGCATAATGTGTCCCTTACCTGGCATGCTGCTCTGTCAGTTGTCAGAAGAATCTACAGGCTCGCAGGTGGAAGAAATGTCCTAGAGTGGGAAAAGGAAGTGTTAGATTCTTGGCACAGATGAAGGAGATCGGGCAGAGAAATATCATCAATAAAGTCGTGCCAAGTACTAATTGTGAGATACAAGGAGTTTGACAGGCTCCCTGGTATGCAGACAGGTAGAGGAAGAGGACATGGCTAGCTAATAAAATGTGGCAGATTTCCAAGATGGGTAGCTTCTTCCTTGCCTTACCAACTTGAGACAAAAGCCTGGCTGCTTAAAACAAAGACCTTGTTGGCTTTGTCTCCCAGCAGCAGGACCCTACTGATGGACTGCCTCAGCAAGGCTGAGGACAGAACAGGACATGTTACATAGCAACTGACAACCAATCAGCCAACCTATCGTTTTTCAAACTGATCTATCCTAAATCAAGGTAGAAAAATTCTTAGGAGACTTTAAAACCCCAGCCCTCAAGAAGAAACTGAGTTTTTCTGTTTTCTGAGTGCCCCACTTCCTTTTGCATGTGGTTCTTTCACTGTGTGCTTGTTACCTGTGTGTGTGTGTGTGTGTGTGTGTGTGTGTGTGTGTGTTTCCTCAACCCCAATAAATGTTTTTCTTCTATTGCCAATTCATTCTGTCTGCCCCTGTTTGCAGCGTTGGAGATTTCTCTGCCGCTGTCTGCTGTAAGGTTTTTCTTGCCTCTTAATTCTTTAATTGATAGAGAAAACAAACCCAAAATCAAGGTCCCTAGACTGTATCAATTATGTCAGTCAGAGGCGGGGGCTGGCTGCTCTAGATACAGGGTATTAACAGCCTCGTCCAATGGGAAGAAAGAGGGTAACCCTGGCACACACAGACCTAGATAGTCCACAGTTACCCTGGGCACAGGCTCCTTCCCTTCTTCCTCAGCACAGTGCTGGCTTTGATGGCTAACTCCTGGGACTGGATCCCAGTGACTACTGAGTGGAACTCTGCCTTAGTGGCTTTGTTTCTCAGAGCGTGGTAACCCAAGCATGCTCTTGTTTCTCAGCCATCCTTCCTGCCTCAGCTGCAATTAGACCCAGGCCTTCATGGCATTCAGTGCCCTGGTGATATCCTTTCAGGCAGGAAATTCCTTCACTGGAAGCTGGGCTTCCATAGGCTGTGATCTCTTCAATCTTTTTATTTTTTTTCCCTAGAAGATTCTCTCCTTGTGCTCTTGCTAGGATGGTCTGAGAGATTGGCCTTTTGTGAGAGTCTCTAACTGGATCTGGGCTTTTAATACTAGTCTCCTTGGCCCGGGATTTACTGGTAAGAGTTTCAGCCCTACAGAGTTTCATGGAAATTTACAGCACCTAAGATGGAACCTAAAGCACTGCAGACTCATTGTAAGACATTTCAATTCTGCCTTGAACAGTATTTTTAAATAAACAGCCAGAGGTTATGTAAATTGCCACCCACTGCAGCTCTCTGACCTACAGCTTCCGAGGGGTCGGGGTAGGCACATTTCCGGACATAAACCCTAGGGTTACTTAGAGCACTGAACCTGCACCGTTCTGGAGGGAAAGGCATGTCTAATTACACGTCTGCAGGCTGATGGGGCTGGAAACCACCTTTGCTCCTTCACCTGTGAACAGAAAGCCTTGACTCTGCATTTTAGCATCTCTTAATTCTGCTGATGCTTCACAATGCACAGATCTCCATGGTTTTGCATGCATGTGTTCCTGAGACTTCAGATTCCCAAATTCCGTCCTTTATTCTCAGTTGCTCTAGCCTCAGCAAATTCATTCCATTCTAGCCTGGCTACCAGGGGCTCCAGCACCACCCACACAGGTATCACGGGGAGAAAAGGAGCCTTAGCATAACCAGATAGAAAGAATAGAGGGAGAAAATAGAATAGTAAGATGTTTCAAAGTAAAAAAGAACACAATGCCTTCCACCAAGGTCCCTCTACATCTCTCAACCTGGATACCACTCAGCTTGCTTAGTGATCAGCGGGAATGTTCCAGAAAGGCTGGCAACAGCCCACATCGTGAGTTGCTAAACAGGATGCAGATCAAAGCAAGACACCTTTTAGCAGGTCCCAGCGTTGGAATGTTCCTTCCTTATCCGTTCTGTTCACATTTTCACACCACTTTCAGCATCAAAGTGAAGCAAACCAAGATAGATGTCTTCATGTGCTTTCTGTTGTTGAGCATAACCAGAGCCTGGGTAATTCACAGAGGAAAGACGGGTACTCAGCTCACAGATGTGGAGGCTGCGAAATTAGGGTCGGTGGCTGCATCTGGTGGATGACCTTGGGCTTGGCCACAGCACTGTGGAAAGGGCAAGGGCAAGCAAGCACTGGAGGAAGAGAGACAATGTTCAGAGTTGATGTCCTGAAAGGAAGTTCTTATCTCTGTTAGTGATAAGGTCACTAAGTGATAAGACACTAAGGTCTCTCTAAGGGACCTTACCAATAGGTGATTGACTTATCGCTTAGCTCTACCCCAGAGCAATGCCACGTGGCAATCAACAACTGTCAATATGACATTTGGAGAGGACGGACCACGCTCAAATGATGGCAACAGAAAAAAAAAGAAAAGAGGAGAGGAGAGGAGAGGAGAGGAGAGGAGAGGAGAGGAGAGGAGAGGAGAGGAGAGGAGAGGAGAGGAGAGACACCAACAAAATAACAACAACCAAAACACCCCAGTGTATTCGGTAGGTCAGAGGGGAAATAGATCCCGAAGCGCTGAAGAACACGTTTGCTGGGTTCACATCCAGCTCATGCAGCTTTTGTAGTGAGGAGAGTCAGAGTGAACTGCCAGCATTAGGGACAACTCTGGTCCTGAATGATGATATTTGGGGACCATCCTTCATGTTCAGTGTAAGGTAAGCAGGTTCAAGGACTTTTGTATTTTGTAGCAACCACAATCAGAAGACCGGAGGCTATCTGAAGTGCTGGATAGGGCCAGGGAGAATCTGAAAGGATAAATCCCAACAACTAAAAGTGGAAATGGGTGGAAAATATAATTTGTAAAACAGTGTTAAACATTTGTTTTAAAGAATGCTAGGAGGGCCTAGATAATCACCTTAAACACTTGGAATTTCTGATTTAAACAATTACTCCCCTTCCAGCAGACTGGATGTCTCTCAAAATGTTGCAGCATGGCAGATTCTGAAGCAGAAAGACCTGCTGTGTCTAATCTGAAGTTCCCCTCCGGGTACACTCACAGTAAACACTGAATAAAGACATTGTATACGAATTATGAGCTAATACATTCGATTTTCATTTTTGATAGACACACAAGATTTGATTATACTTATGATACGCATATTGTGATATTTTTACTTTTGGGTAAATGGATAATGACCAACTCAGGGTAATGCAAACATCCATGGTTTCATTCTGATGCATACGTTCAGAATCTTCTAACTACTATCAGCTGCATTACTGTTAACCATCTTTACCTTGCAGAGCCATAGAGTACTAGAATTTGCCGGGCCTATATCCGAAACCCTCTCAAATACTCTCACAGCATCCCTCTCTAGCCCTTGTTCCGTTTCATCCTCAGCCACGCCTTCTTGCTTCCATGTCCTCTGGTGTTCTTGAAGAATCATTCTCTGCCCAAGATTCTCTCTAGGCCAGTGGCCAAAAGCAGGCCGTTCTCCACTGATCTTCCTTGATAAAGAGAAGCGGCAGGGATGATCACCGGCTCTGCTCTACTCCACTTTCCTCAAATCCCTAGCTCTGGTTTCATCTCTGGTTGATAGGCGTCTACAGTCTGCCGGATGAGTGCTCCGCTAGCAGGACCTTGTCCTCCATAGATAGCTCTTCATGTCCACACACCTGTAGCTCTTCGTGCTCACAGCCATCCGAGGAGACCTTACTCTCTATGGGCTTGTTACTCTAAGTCTTCCTCCATCTTTCAATCACATCCAAATGCATCTTCTTTCTCCTTGGCCAGAGCCTTCGTGAAAGGAAGACAGCCAAAGCCGCCCTTGAATGTTAGGTATTTACAGAATGGGACCTTACTTTGTATTTACAGAATGGGACCTTACTTACTTTGAGGTTGCCCACAAGCCTGGGGATTTCCCAGTGGTCAAATTATAATAATGTAAGTAATGTGGCAAACTAATATTTCTCTGAAATCTTTCATGTAGATACATTTGCAAGGAAAATGTTGTGTTAGCACAACTATACTATCCACAGTATTTAAAATAAGTAATACATTTTAAACAGTTTAATATAAAATACCATAACCCTCCAAAAAAACCCACCCTGAATAGAATGGAATATATTGGGGCTGGAGAGATGGCTCAACAGTTAAGGGCACTGGCTGCTCTTCCAGAGGTCCTGAGTTCAGTTCCCAGCAGCTACATGGTGGGTCACAACCATCTGTAGTAGGATCTGATGTTCTCTTCTGGCATGCAGGTGTACATGTAGATAGAATACTCATATACATAAATAAATCTTTAAAAAATCAGAATATACCATTTTAACAAGACATGTATACACACTTCTAGTAAAAGGCTTTGTTCATGAGTCTTCTTTTTGGTACTTACCAAGAAACACTTGGAGAAGTAGGTAGTCCTCTATGTGCCATGGTGTATTTGAAGAAAAGGGAGGGAAAACCTAATAAAGATTAGTAAGTCAAACTGAGTTGGGAGTAGTCCTAATGGACATCAGCTGTCTTCCAGGATGGCTGGCCAGCACTCCCCACTGGTGTGTCCTATTGGGATAGTGAGTGCATGCCCTGCATGTTGTCAGGTTTCTATCCTATAGCAGGCTATTTGAAGGGATTAATACATGGAGAAGAAAGATTTATTTTAATTCACTTTTTTTTCATTTAAAATTTTTAACGATTTATTTTAATTTTACATGCATTGGTGTTTAACCTGCAAGAGTGTCTATTGGATCCCCTGAAACTGAGTTATAGACAGTTGTGAGTGGCCACGTAGTTGCTGGGAATTGAACCTGGGTCCTCGGGAAGTGCAGCCAGTCTTGTTAGTGGCCGAATCATTTCTTCAGCCCTTAATAAGCAGTTTTTGTGGTTCCAGTCTATGATTGCTTAATGGGGCTGAGGTTAGCAAAAGAACAAAGGAGGGGACACCAGGGGCTCAAAGTCTGCTTCCAGGCTATCCTCCAATGATCTGAGGACCTCCCACCGGGTCCTACCTTCCAAAGTTTCCACGTTCCAAAAGTACGACCTTGGGTATCAAAGCTTTAGCATGTGGATGTCTGAGGTCCACTTCAGGTCTGAAGTGTAGCACACTGTGACTGTGGAAATCAGCCTCACAATGGGGGCTTGAGTATGGTACTTCTAAAGATCCACGGGTGACCTCAGTGCTCAGCTTGGTGGAAAATCATTGCTGCAGAGCAATAGCACGTGGGCTTGAGGGAGAATCAGAATTCCTCCAGTGGCCTCTTAACTTATGGTTTATTTGCATCTCAAAGTCTCTGATTCAGCAGGTGAGGGTGGGACCTCAGCAACACACATTCCTAATGGGTTCTAGGAGATACAGTTGAACCATAAGAATCGTCAGGTAAGGGAGACGAGGGCTCACAACCTGGACATTTGATCTTGTTGAAAGGTGTAGGGCTTTGTGCTGGTGGTGGTCCTGAGGTCAAGGGACAAAGAAAGAGTCTGTGAGATCGGAAGAGACGTCCAATATCTGGGGAGTTGATGTGGATCTTGGCTGAGCCTTCAGAAGGGTAAGCCCTCTGGTTTTGGGTTTTGTTTTCTATGTTATTTCAGACCTTCAATCAAGCTTTCAAATATTAAATGAAAACTTCTAGAAATAATTCCTAAGTTCACACTGAGTACCGTTCTGAGGAGCTTGAAAACTCTTGTCTTTGCTTCATCCTATGCGGGATATAAGCTAGTAATCCTTTGTCCAGTAATCAATTAATAACTACCTTAGTCACCAGATCCACTGGAAACATGTTCAGATTTAGTGTTCAAGCAGCCCTGGCCACTCTCCCTGCCTTGTTCAGAGAGAAGCAAGTGTCGGCATCTGAGATGACGCTCTTTGTCCAGAGTGTGGGAAATGTTGCTGCTCTTGCTTTGATTACTTGTAATCTGACCCAGTAGTGACAAGATCCCAGATTCAGTCAGCTTTTGGCTCAGCTGTACACAGCTGTAGCCTTTGTCTCTCTCTCCTCATGGTCCCATCCTGAGAGAGGATCCTGTGACTCTCTTCCCTTCCATGAGTTCAACCAGGAAACCTACTGGCTGGCCTCCTGGGATGGGGAATAGTTAGCCAGGCCTCTCTACTATGCATCTTGTCTTGGGTCCCCTGGTCCTCTGACTTGCCCACCTGCCTGCCTTGGGGTAGTATTACACAAGATGGAAGAAGTACCTTCACACAGTTTCTTCGGTCTGCAGTGTTCCCTTGATACCTTGCTCTCTCTCTCTCTCTCTCTCTCTCTTTCTCTCTCTCTGTATGTCTCTCTTTCTGTGTGTGTCTGTGTGTATGTGTCTGTGCGTGTGTGTATGTCTCTCTTTCTGTGTGTGTCTGTGTGTGTGTATGTCTCTCTTTCTGTGTGTGTCTGTGTGTGTGTGTGTGTGTGTGTGTGTGTGTGTATGGAGGTGTCAGCAGAGGACAGAGGAGTGGTGGATCCCCTAGAGCTGGCTCACAGGCAGTTGTGAACCTTCTTGAGCTACTCTCCTCATTCTTCCTGTCTCAGGGATAAAAAAGCTAAGGCTTAGAACAGAGAAAGACTTCCTCAGTGTCTCAGAGCTCACTACAAGTGGTAACATGTGCAGCCACTTCTGTGTGACAGAAATTCTAGCAGGCTCTGTGTTTTCGAGAGTCCCCAGGAACAGAGCAGTGGGGAAGGCAGCTGTGGATGCAAAGAGAACCAGCTGCTTCCGAGAGACAAGGGCCATGACTCCCCACAGCGGAACATGAGAGACAGAGACAGGTCATGAGGGATCCCCTACCATACACTTCTACAAGGATGGGCTTCTGACTAGATTCTTTGTAGGTAGGGAGCTGTTGGAAGGGGAGACCCGAGGCTTTCCCTCCAAGACTTCCCTAGGTTTTGCAAGTTCTCTGTGTGTATAGTTCACACTGGAGAGACTACGTCCATCCCAGATCCTCTTTGCCGCCTTGCCGTTTCTCTCTCAAGTTCACTTTTCTTCCTGGTGTTTCTATCCTTTGTTCCTCGTCTCTCCTCCCTCTTCCTGCCTCTTTCTGTCTTTTCCTCTGGCACATGGCAATTGGGTAAAGAAGATGCAGAATTCATTTTCATACCCAGAGCTGTGGTGGAATGTTTTGGGGGAAAGAGGCCCAGAAGGGCTTAGCACTTATCAAAGACACATCAGCATCTGGGTGGTGAACTTCCTGTTTAGACAACCCTTCTCTTCCCCGGAGGCTCAGCTGAAACTGGCCAGCTGTGGCTTGGGCAAGCCGCCTGGCTCCAGAATTCACATGAGGACCCCATCTCTTACCTTCAGCTCCCTGGAATCCCAGTGCCAGTGCCTCTCTTTTCTGCACACGTATTCCCCATGTGGCTCTGTCAGGAGGTGCTAGGCCACCATGTTCTTATTCCTGGAGCATGACATCATTTCCCCTGCTGGTCCACAAAGTGGACTGACTGCGATCCTCTCAGAAACAGGACCTCTTGTGTCTAATCTGTGACAGCACCTAGTCAGCCCCTGCAAATGAATTAATCCTTACCAGATTCTCCATACTTCTCCAGGGTCCTGGTGATACAGTCTGGGAAAGCCAAAGACTTTTGAATATATATATATATATATATATATATATATATATATATATATATCTCCTTGTGACGTTCTCAGGCTGATGGGGATAGTGGGTAAAAACACAAACTGACGAGAAGCTATGACATAATAGTCTGTGGTATGGGACAAGTAGGAAGGGGCAGGGCAGGGCAGAGCTAAAAGCTGGACAAAATCTGCACGGGGAGTGAAGGGGTCTCTTGAAGAGGCAGGCGTCAGGGGACCTCAGTGTGGTGAGGAAAATTGTAAGAGGCAAGGATTACTAGACCTGTGGGCTCCTGAAGGAAGTTTGGATTTTATTCTTCTCGTCAAGAAGAGAATAGCTAAATTAGTGCTGAGTAATCAGATAGGCTAACAGAAACTTTCAGCTGCCTAGTAAGGTTCTGGAACCATAAAAGACACAGTTGTATGATACATAACATGTAGCTGGACTGTAATATGGTGGTGAGCATGGACTGCATTCCAAGATGTTTGGGTTGTCACACATATGAGGGAGATCCTTGTTCTTCTCAGCAACAGGCTGTCTATGAGCAGAAAGGGAATGTGGCAGTCTGTCTGGCATAGCTGTGAAACCGGCAAGAGCCATGAAGGACGCACAGCTGTTTGGTCCAGCAAAGCCAAACTGAACGCTGTTTGCCACTGGGTTCTCTTCCACTTTGGGCTTCTGATCTCTATGTGTTGCACTGTGAGGGACGTCTTACATTATGATTCATTATGTCTTTCCCCCAGAAAATTAGTTTTCTTAGGAAAGTAGCCTTATCTGGTCTTACTTGGGAGTCTTCCTTGCCAAGGAGATTGTAGAAAACACAAAAAAGTCGGACAGCCTAGAGTTCTTCTGGCACACCTGCCCCAAAGTAAACTCAGAAACAAGAGATTCTACAACAGATCAGATTACAGGCTTCCTCCTGTGTGTAGACCACAGGACATTGCCCCCAGAAAATAAAACTTAATAACAAAGTTAGTTTGCCTAAAATAACCTTTGATGATACATATAGAAATATAAAACTAATATAAAAGCATAAGACTTTGCCAACCAGAAGGAGGAGAGGCTCACATTAAGTTGCAGTGAGGTCTTTAAACTAAAAAACAAAAGGAAAACAAATCAGCCTGCAGCCTGGGAGAGCTTTCAGACTCTAAGTTAGATTAACTCACAAATTGTGCTTCAACCACTATAGGTGGGAACTCACCAAGACTGGCTCAGATGTTTTTTCTATCTGTTTAATGTTTTATTTTCCTGAAGAATAGAATGTCATATGCCATAAATCCTCACATAGTCTAAAATGAGTTGAGATTGATAATAACTATTCTCTCTCTACTCACAACACTTGCCCTGGAACAAAATTATATGATCTGCATTTCTTTTGAAATCATAAGTTTGTCTCTTTGGTGAAATCTGTATAAAGAAATATTCTGGTTGCTAGTCAGTCAGATTCACCAGCCCCAGTCTCTGACTCATTCATCCATTACTGCCCCCCCCCTTCTTTATCTCCTCTGCTGGGGCCTGTCTGACTACTGGGGCTGGCTCCCAGCCACTGGTGCCTGAACAGGGACCCTGCAGAGGTAAGTCCAGGTAGATTGCTGGTCCCCAGCAGTAGTCTATGTGACACTGAGTGGGATGGACAAGAAAGTGACTTCTGCCTTTCTATCTGGAGGCATGTATGTCTCAGTTTGCCTCTCTAACTTCAGATCTGGTGACTCCATTATTGAGGGCACCAGACATACTCCACTGACCCACAGAGAGTGGATCCCTCAACCTCTGGGTACAGAGTGGTTGTATGAAATGAGATGACAGCAAGGACTGGGCACCAACATAGGGGAACTGTCTCTGTACCCGTGTGCAGCCATTGGGGTGACTCAATTTGACTTCCGTTCATGAAAACACCTGTCCTGAGCAACAGTCCCTTGATAAAGTGAGTTAGTCTGTGAAGCAATCAGTGACCCACCATAAAATGTTTGCCCCTACCTATCACTCAGGCTGGCTGGCAGCATTCTTGGGATCCTATCAGAAACATCATTCTCCCTCAGAGGCAAAGCACACACAGTCCCTTGTGAATGGTGGCAGATGGAAGGCTGACACTTGTAAAGACGATGAAAGTTCTTTGCCACCCAGTTAGGAGCCAACTGGGACCTCAGGCCCTTCAGCCGAGGATGGACAGAAAAAGGTCTGAAAGAAACCAGAGGCTGGACCTTGAGCCCAGAGTGAGCTGATCTTGGGGCAGCTCCCCTTGCAGAGTGGTGAATGCTGTCTTTCCTCAACCACTTTTCCACTATTTACCCTGACAATCAAAGCATCACAGAAGTGTGACTTGAAATGCTGACATTGTAGAAACACAAGAGCTGAAAGTGAGACCACCCAATGTTTCCGTCTGGGCCCCTACAGAAAACAGAGGGCACGCTGGTCAGGATCAGCTCAGAAGAGCTAGTTATAGCATTACCAACAAAGGTAGAGCAGGCACAGGGAAGGATGCGGTGGTCCAGGGTGTGCTGGATGTGGGGTACATGGAGAGCACTCACTCTAGCAGAAAAACCTGGACCACCAGGCCTGAAGACACCAGAGAATAAACTCAGCTAACTCCCTGTGTCTCTTCAAACCTGTGAGAGAAGCAGACTGCAGTGGTTGATGGAAAAGTCCCAGATCCAACATCTTCTGAGAACAGATTGGTTCTGGAGAGAGTGTCTCTGTACTCCAGTGGGTCCTCTGTTGACAGCCTTCTCTCTTACAACTCCCCAAGAACTGGTTCTCTGGTCACCCACCAGCCCTGGATTTCCTCCCTGCCAAAGTCCCTGCACTCACACTCTGTGGTTACCTGAACTAAGTGGAGGCTTTGCTTCACTCACAGGAGGAACAGAAACAGAGGTTAGTTGGGCATAAAAAAGATGAGAAGTGGGTGAAGATGCTGGCTGGACTCACGGGCTGCTGAGACATAGAAGGGATGACGGGTTGCAGTGCCCTAAAGGCTTCAGGGTGTGAGCCCCACACTCAATTCTGGAAATCCTCCCCAAGGATTTCTGGCTAACACACACACATGCACACATGCACACATGCACACACAAAACTATACACATACACACAATAACACAGTGACTCTCCTGATAAACTTGCTGAGCTGTTGTCTTTCAAGCTGGGCTAAGTGCCATGCTGCAAGGAGACACAACCTTTGTGTGCAAGAAGGCAAAATGGAAAGCTTCCACCACCATGATCTTCTGGAGATGGCTGGGAAGGCTGGCTGGCCTGATTCTTCAGCAACCTGGTTCTCCAGCTGCTGAGATCCTGGCTCTGAGTCTCCTTCACGGATGTTCCCATTTGGAAATCACTGGTCCCTCTGGGGAGTGTTTTGCTGTCTCACTGGTGCTGGAAGTGGTGAGCACGGAAGACATCAGTGCTGCTTGGTATCTGGACTCTGACTGGTGGCAACTGCGGCTGATGAACAGCAGATTCAAAATCAGTAGGTGACAGGAGTTGAGGCCACACCCACTTAAGCATAAAGCTATGTTTAGCTTGAAGAAAAATAAGAGTATTAGTGGCTAGTGAACAGGCAAAAAAATATGTATACTAGGGTAGGAGAGGTGACATAAGTCCCCTGAGACTGTTGTTTCAATCTAGCCTTGGGCAGAGGGCATAAACTGTTCTTTCAAGGGCTTCTCATACAGCCAGGGAGCAGAATGAAAAGTTTTAACCTCACACTGCCAGGTTCCCTGGCCTCTTTCCCTCTTCCCATACTGTGCAAGCTACTCTTACACAATGCTGACCAGTCAGAACCTGAAATAGTTTGCATCTGGATTCTCTTCTGAGGGTCTCCTATTATGACGTACCACAGTGCAATGGTGATTATGAAACATTTAAGAAAGGGATCTGGGTGTTCTAGGCTGTTAGCTCTCTCAGTCATAGGGGAATGCCCCTGAATAAGATTTAGGATTCTGGCCCCTTCCTCAGTGATTTCTGCCTCCTGGCCATGAGATCCCTGGTTCTGTTTGTACCCTGAGATCCCCTTCCCATGTGTGCCTATACACTACAGCTCCAAAGCAATGCTGAACAGCCATGGACGAAAATCTTCAACACCATGCTCCAAAATAAGTCCTTCCTTATTAGAGACAAAGCTGATTAACTCAATACGGTAACAGAAAGCTGATTCACACAGAATCCCCTCTCCTCTCTCTGCCCACCCCACCACAAGAAGCAATATTCACCTAATTTAATTATTCAAGGGTCGGTTTTATTTGCTCTATCCCTTGTCTTCAACCAAATTTATTTCTGAATCTCCTTTCCAGGTGGACAGTACTGGGTGAACGAAGACAGTGGGAGATAATTAGTCTTAGAGGCAAAAGCCACACCCATGGGATCGGTGTCCTCATGACAGAGATCCACACCAATTTATACGCCTCTCTCACCATGTGAAGATAGCGGTAGTACCACAACGGGCTAGCTTCCTTGACTCTGGGCTTTCCAGACTATAATTGTGAGAAATGAAGTTTCACTTTAGAAGCCACCCAGTTTGTGGTATTTGGTTTTGTTTTTTGAATGGGCTAAGACAGCAAAATCTTAGAGGTAACCAGGCAACCGGAGACTCACCCCTGGCCCAAAGCCCACACATCATTCCTGCTGCTCATGCAACCCTGCCCTGCTTCTGCCCCAGAAACTGCACCACAGTCTGTGGCCAGTACTATATCCTGGCTTCTGACTCGCATGTGGCCCTGGGCAGTGTGCTCACATCTCCTGTTTCTAGAATCTGTGAGTTCAACAGACAATTTTCTTGTATTTTCCTCTGTCTGTCTTTGTCACAGCTTGAATGACCACATCATAAAATAATTGAGGACAGGCTCCCAGCTCTCATTCAAGCATTTGTAGCTGTTCCCAAAGCCCAGAGCATAATTTTGAGAGGCCCTTCCCTTGGACATTCTGACACTTGTGTATCTGTCCCAGTCTTCTTCCTGGTGGGCCTCTCCCTTAGCTCCCAGCTGGCCTCCTCTGGCTCCTCCTTATGCTTGCATTTTCTGTTTCCAACAAGAAAGGCCATTTCTTGACATTTCATATTGCATCCCTTGTCAGGGGTTAGGATCACATGATGTCTCCTGGGAAGGCACACCCCAGCTGTGCCCAGCTGACAGAAGGTGGATGCCCCACTCCTGTGACTCCTGCCTGTTCTTGTGATATCCTCACCTGAGTCCCATGAGTAACCAAGTTTCCCCCTGAGCCTACAATGACACTTCCTCAAAGAGGTCATTTCCTCTCTTCCTCTCTAGGGAGGAGATCAGTGTGGGCCAGAGAAAGTTGCCCACTTCATGGCATTCAGAAAGCAGGAGAGAGAAACAAGGGATCCAATGTCCCCTCCAAAGGTCTGTCCCTAATGACCTAACTTCTTTCTCCCACTATGTCTCCCCTCTTCAGAGTTCTGCCATCTCCCAGTTGTGTCCTGGGCCGATTGCCAGTCCTGTGGGACATTTCCCAAGACCTTAGACAACACTCTTAGCTTCTCATCATTTCCCAACTCTGACAAGGGTGGGAAAGCCCCCATTCAAGAAAGACAGTCTCCACACCTATGGCAAATGAAACATCTCAGCTCTGAAAACACAGGGACAGATAGAAGATCTGTACAAACAGGCCCTGCTAAGTCCCCACATTCTGTTACCACTACATTAAATGGTTTGTTCCCAGTTATACTTGTCTGTGGCCAGACTCTCCATCAAAAGTGAACAGGTCTCATGGCTCATAAAACTATACTAAATTAAATGTGTATATTCTCTTGTAAATTGGCCTTTTATAGAACCCTCAGCCTAGCAAAAGGTGAGCAAGGGAATCTGTCCTCCCTACTTAATGCTGGTAGGCAGCTGAATTTGGGAATTTTATAGAGAAGATCATGTGAGAGCCCAGATCTGCTCTGCATCACGGATGCCACACAGAACAGCTCCTTTCAGATGTGCCTTGCCTTGAACCATTTTACAGAGCAACAAGCTTGACCCGAGTTTTCCCATTTTGAGTCTAAGTATTGAGGTCAAATGTCTGTATATCTTGTTTATACAAGCAAGCACCCAACATTTTTAGAATACCAGAAGACACAAATAAATCAATAATACATCTATCTGTACCAACAAATGATGACATCTGTGAATGTATCAAGTGATATTAGAAACACCAGACATACCACTAGTCTATCAGTTACTTCAGATGTGAACACCCTCACCTGAGACCATATGAGAAAGAGCACCAGACTGAGATGTGACAAGTCTGCTGACCTGTCACTCTGTTACTGGTCACAAGCCTCATAGAGGAAAATTACCAAAGTGAAAGATATCTGTCTGCTCTGGACCTCTCCTGTCTGTGACACACAGCCCACTTGAAACTGACACTTTAAAACAGCCTGCCATGGGACCTGCATCTGTCTGTGTCATGAGCTGCCTTGTGCCTACAAGTTTATGAGGTTTCTTATCTGGGACCCGATAGAGGCTTTCCTTGGCCCTTATCAACTTAGTGCCTCTCTGAATTCTGCAGACCCCTTAACCCTTCCTTACTCTTACTCTGTGTGTATGTGTGTGTGTGCACATGCACGTGTGTGTGTGTACAGGTGCACAACTGTGTGAATTATAAAAGTGTGGTCTGAGAGTTAATAATAATTAAGGTTGGAACAAAAGGACACTTGTGTACGAATGGCCTTGAGTACCCAGTGAAATAACGCATGTAGTAGTGAAATGTTAATCAAATGCTGACACTGTCGTGAAATACAAACAGGCCCATCTGTTTCTGACATAGCTTGCTCATGACAGCATGGATGGAATTAGAATCCCCTGAAGTCAGGATATAAAGAACCAGTTTTCCCAAGCCTGTCTTCCTTTCAACAAAAGTGGTCCTGGCTCCCATGTCAGGTTGGGTAGCGCAGACTGGAAGACAAACAGCCTGCTTCTCTCTTTCCTCCTTCCAGAAATGGATCTCCATCCAGTGCAACCTCATCATTCACGTGTGTTCCCAGTGCCTGTCATGGCAAGAGACTCCAGGCCAGTTCAAAGCTAATCCGCAGAATTCCTCAGAGAGGCCTGGAGGTGTTGCTTGGTGGCAGAGCCAGAGTTTGGCATGTGTGAGCCACTAAGTTCAATACAGCACCCCAAAGTCAAACTCATGGGAGTCTCTGAAGAAGGAAAGAAGTGTGAACTTTGGTAGTTATGACATCTTTTAATTTTTTTCTCTTAAGAGAATGTATCAGCGTATTCTAAACGGAACTATTTATCATAAAAGAAACCCTGCAGCTCCTTCATTATTAAGTTTCTTTGTAATCTCGAGCTGATGCATCTTATGACAGAAATTGCTGAAGATACAGAGACATGAGAACTGAAAGAAAATAATCAAAGAAGCTAAGTAACAATGAAAGCCCAAGGGAGGGTGCTTGAATCTCAATCAGAAGGGGAAATAAAATAGACATTAGAAGTGCATGGCAGGAGGGGCTGGGGGGAGGGGCTAGGGAAGGGAATCAGGGTGGGGATCAGGTGTGTGTGGAGAGGTGAGAAGGCTGGGAGACAGAAGAGAAATTGGTAAGGGGACATCTCTTCACAAGCCAGAGACCTGGGACAGGGGAGACTCCTGAAAGGATATGGGGTGATCCTAGCTGAGACTCCTAGCAGAGGGGGATATGGATCCTGAACAGGTAACCTCCTGTAGGCAGGCAGGACTTCCAGTGAAGGGAGGGTGACACCAACCCACCCACAAAACCTTCAACCCAAAATCTGCCTTGCCTACAAGATGTGCAGGGATAACGATGGAGCAGAGATTGAGGGAATGGCCAGCCAATGATTGGCCCAACTCAAGACTCACCTCTTGGGAGAGAGCCAACCCCTGACACTATTAGTGCTACTCTGCTATGCATGCAGACAGGAGCCTAGCACAACTGTCCTCTGAGAGACCCACAGCCAAACATTAGGCGGAGTTCAGGGAATCTTGTGGAAGAGTTGGGGGAAGAATTGAGGAAGCCAGAGGGGTTAAGAGCACCACAAGAAGATGCACAAGAAGATGCACTGGGCCCATGAGGGCTCACAGAGACTAAGCTACCAAGCAAAGAGCATTCACGGACTGGACCCTCCCACCCCTCCACACACACCTGATCCTCCCCCCCCCCCCAGTTCCCTCTCTCCATCCATTTCTAATATCTATTTTATTTTCTCTTCTGGACTGTAGTAGATGTGTAGCTTGGTCTTCATGTGGGTCCCCCAACAACTGGAAAAGGGGCTGTGTTTGAGTCAGACACTGTTGCCTGTCTTTGGATCCCCTTTTCCTAGCTGGGCTGCCTTGTTTGGCTTCAGTGAGAAAGGATGCACTTAGTCCTGATGCACTTGATATGCCAAGGAGGGTTGCTATCCTCTAGGGGGGCTCCTCTTCTCTGAGGAGGGCAGAGAGGAAGGGGTGGGAGAGTGGAACTGGGAGGAGAGGTAGGAGGAGGGCCTAGATTGGGATGTGGAGTGAATTAATACCTGGGATGGGCCACAGAGGACTTTATTTCTAGGCAAGACAAAAGAGAAAACTGAGACAGAAAGCAGCAAGAGCACACAGAGTCAGGGTTAATGAGGCCTGCGGCTTTCGGGCAAACTCTCTCTTGCCTTCACCTGAAGTTCTCCTCTGGAGATTTCACGCCCTGCCCACATACTCCTGCAGCAAGCCATTTCAAAGCACAACATTGTAAAGCCGCCTGCATCTCACTGTGTGCACATTTTCAGGGGCTCATGGGTCTGAGTGGGGAAAATGGAAGTGGCGTTTCCCCTGTCCCTGCCTCACTATGTTCTCTCAGATTTCAACTCAAGAGACAGGAGTGACTGACACTGAAGCTGAGAGCTAAGGCTGGGTGTGGGCCCTCCCCAGACACCCGCCCTCCATACCTGCCACTTGAGCTAGCACACAGGTTGGGTTGTGACTTAGATGACTCATAGCGTGGCATCCAAGGCCTGAGATGGCCTTTCATTTTCCAGCTTGGCCAGGCCATGGCATCGAGATATTTGATTAAACACCAACTTGATGAACAGTCTCAATATCACTCTAAATGTGAATTTTAGGTGAAATAAACTTATCATTTGATTCTAAGTAGCCAGATCTTTGTCAAAAACATTTTAGAAAAGAATATAAATTGATAAGTAAAAGATTTACTTTGGTTTATAGAGAACCAGAGATATAGCTCAATTATTGAGTACCAGGTAGCATTTGAAAGGCCCTGGAGTAGAGTCCCTGATACATAAATTTGCAGTAATTGAGCTTGTAGTTTCAGGACTGTTTCAGTCTATGGTCATTTGGCCACACTGTTTCCTGGCCATTATAAGACAGAACATAATGATGGACACGGTAGAAAAGAACAATACTGCCCATCTTCTCATGGTGACCACAACAGGAGAGAACGAGAAAGGATAAAGTGACCAGCTTCACTGAATTAGGGCTCACCACTGAAGTCACCTCCTGGAAGAATATCCTAGTAGCATAGAAACCAATTCATGATAGGATCCGTTGATGAGATTAGAGTGCTCATGATCCAGTTGTTCCCGTGGTCCCTCTCACCGCTGAAAATGGCTGTGCTGGGCACAAAGCTTTCAACGCACGAGTCTTTGGGAGGACTTTTCAAACTTAAACCACAACACCTCCTCAATGGTTCTGACTTCTATCTGGATTTTTATAAATTGTCTTTATATTTGGATTTGACCAGTGGTTCCAACTGTTCCTGAAGCGGCAGCCTACTGGAGTGTTCTGGTGATTGCCGTGATCACAGGAGCCAGGTGTTTTAGAATATACTCCTGCACATCTCCATTCGATAGGTTCTGTTTATCTAGAGAATATTGATTCATACATAGCAGTGCAACAGTGCTAGTCCCAAGAGGGTACATAAGAAGGCTGAAGGAGTATCTAGGCCACCGCTGGTGTCAAGCCCTAGAAATCACTGGATGTCACTTCCTGGTGCTTTATTAGTAACACTCATATTGTGGGAGCTTAAAGGACAATGGCCATTGGACAGTAGGCTCGGACCAGTGGGAGAAGATGGTCTCAGTAGCCATCAAGGCAAGTGAAGAGCAGAGCACAGGTCCACCTAAGGCTCTGATTCTTCACAGCCTTACAGCACATCTCTCCACTGGAAACAAGAGCAGAAACACATCTTAGCAGAATAAAGTCATGAGGTTGACCGTCATCCTGGAGCTTCCGAAGAAATCTATGGCAAGAGACTGTGGGGTCTAAGTTTTTAGGGGGCTAGCAGGGCAACTAGTACAAACTTCAATATTTTATATGTTTATTCACTTATTATCTGTGTGTGTGTGCACACACGTGTGTTCCACCACATGCGTGTGTAAATCAAAGGAAGACATGGGAGCTGGTTCTCTCCTTCCCCATGTGGACACTGGGGATTGAACTCGGGTTTCAGACTTGAAGACAGGGCTTTTACCTGCTGAGACTTGTCATCCTAATTCCTAAAATTCTGTGGGTCAGTCAGTACAAAGCTAGGTCACTGGGGCAGTAATGGAGCCGCTATGTGCCTACTGTATGCCAGGCAGCACTCTCTACTTACATAGGCTTGTGTAGCTACTAAAGTAAATATGCCAAACTTATCTCTGGAAATCATTACAAATTCTTGGGTTTAAATGGCTATAACCATTTCCTTGTCGATTCTCTTGGTTATGGAGCTGGCTAGACTCAGCCGTGATGGCTCGCCCTGTGTGCTCATGGAGCTTTGGTTGGATGGTGCTGTGGGTTTGATATGCGTTTAGTGTGCTTAATGTACTAGAAACTTGGTCCCCAGTGGGAGTGTAGAGGTTAGGAACCCTTAAAGGGAAGGGCCCGGAACACAGCAATTAGGTGATTATGGTATGACCTTCGCAAAGGGGTAATGTAGCTCTCCAGTACTGGGTTGGTTTTCACAAAGATGAGTTTCTACAGAGCATCCATGCTCCAGTCTCTCTCTTTCTTGATGTTTTGTTGTGTGTTCCCATCATCCATCATGGCCTGAAGTATCCAGAAAACCTTTACTAGACTCAAATAGATTCTGGAGCTGCACTGTTGTTTATTATTTGAAATATTGGGGATGGAGACCAGAAATATAGACATGCTGGGCAAATGTTCTACCGGTGAACTGTATCATCAGGCAAGTATTATACTTGCAAACCTCAAAAAATGGGAGGTAAACAACCCTCCTTTTTTAGTTAAACCCAACCTCAGGAATTTTGTTATAGCAACACATAGAGGAGTAAGACAAATGGTGATGAGGTCTGAAGTCACTTTGAGCCTCAGTTAGTGTGGATGTGACATCATCATCTGGGTCCTCCACTGGGGCCCTGGCTGAAATACATGTGTAGAGTCTTCAGGTGGTGCTTGGCTTGTTTATGGAGAGGGGTTGAGTGTCAAGTAGAAGTATCATGAAACAGTCTGAAGAAACTGCACAGCTTACTTGACCTCATCTCAGAATTACAGTCATTTCTACTGCATGCTGTATGTTACAGTGAGTCACGAAAGCCAGCTGCATTCAAAGGGAAGGATCAACACAACATAATACAACAATAACAACAACAAAACACAGGCAGGTCTTAAAACCACTCTAGTCAATATTAATTTCCTTCCTCACATCGAGGAGGAAACCAAGGCCTGGAGACGCCAAGGCTCCCACATCGTGGCTCACACAGCTTGCAAGTTGCAGAAGTGAAAACTGAAAACAGTTGGGCCAGTGCCCAAAGTCTGTTATTGAGCCACTGTGTGACTCTGTCCGTCAAAACCAGAAGAAAGACACTAATACCTTCTTATAAATGTAAGGGAAGGGGTGAATGTATTCTGCTAAGGGAGCTGAGAAAAGCTGAGTGGTAGGGTCAGCACTGTGGGAAAGGGTCCAAGGATGGGTGCAGAGCCTGGGGAAAGGCACAAGAGGAAAGCACTCAAGGCACACACAGGATGTGTGCAGTTGGGAACACACGCATGATCCCTGAGTGCTGGGTGAGCATAAAGGATGAGGGCTGGATGAAACCTGGCTATAAGAGCACACCAGTACCAACCTGATGCCTTTCTTGTCTTACATTTCTGATTGGGCAGCATCAGTGGCACACAGCATCAGTGGCACGTGCAGTTTTTTAGCCTCGATCTGGACATCTTGAATTTGAACCAATGGAGTTGGGCTCAGCATGCTGTGTTTTTGCAAGCCTGCCAGGTGATCCTGATTCAGATCTGGATTTGAGACACGTTCTGTTCTCAGGTGTGTGCCAGTGCAAGGGCATGTTCATGCGTGCATTGCATGTGCAAATGTTTGTGTGTGTGTGTGTTTGTGTGCATGTGTGCATGTGTGTGTAAGCTTGCACAAGTGCATGTGTGATTGTGGCTTATCCAGAACAGAAGGAGGGGAAGAGCGGTGGGCTTGGACACTGCTTGATGAGGCACTGGGCATTGAGGCTTGGCCATTCAGTGAGGAGGAGTGAGAGCCACCCTCACTGTCCCCTATAAAGCTCACAACACAACATTTCTCTGAATATCTGAGCCATATTGCTCAAGAGTCAGAGCATAAACAGTAATCTGGGTCGGTTTACAGGGCTGGTTTCCTGTCACGGTATCAACCTACCTACTCTGCATTTTGCCTTTGGCAAAGCACGGCTGGGTCAACGCACTTTCTCTGCTTCTGAACTGCACCACTGACTTTCCTAAGCCACATCTGCAGAATGCTTTGAAAACTAACATAAATGACACAACCTGAAAATTGCAAACGTTCTTGGCACAATGCATTTGCTATTTTTTTTTTATCTCTTGTTGTTATCCATCATGCATTCATTCCAAAGTTGTGCACCTACTAGGTATAAGGCTCTTAGAACACAATCATGGTCTTGCCGTGCACCTAGTAGGTGCCAGGATCCAAGAACGCAGTCATGGCCTGCTATCTGGGCTTTTCCTTCTTTGTTCCTCTGTGAGATAGAGAAAAACACAGAGATTGGAGTTTAGAATTGGGCTTCAGGCACTAAGTTTATGATGCTTCAAAATCCCATTTCCAGGCACACTGGGCCACTTAGGAATTGGATTGAAGATCTGCCTTCTCTCAAAATGTATGTAAGATCTGCATTTCTCAAAATGTATGAATCATAAAGAATAAGGATGCATCTGGAGAATGGTGTGCATGCCAGCCTCCTTCCCTTCTTCCTTCCCTGTCCCCTTATGTCACCTCCCTAGGGTCCTTGGCTCTAAGCAGACTGCTCCCTTGCCTAGCTCCCAGCTCCCATGTGGAGCCCTACAGACATCATTCTCTTTCTGGCTACTCCTAGCTGGCTGCTGTTCCAATTCAGAAAAAACAAACAAACAAACAAACAAACAAACAAAAAACATTTAAGAACCCAGTTCTGGGTTCACTGCACATAAGCTTTTCTGTGCTTTTGCATTCTTTACTGGGCATTCTCTCTAATGTGGTGATAGTCAGCTTATTGATATCTAAAAAATGTGTCTCTCTGTTCCATAGGGGCCCCAGAGAGTTCTGGAGTGTAGAGGAAGTCTCCTATGGAGCAGAGAGACTGGGCAGAGAGCACATAGCTGCCTGGGTCCCTGGATGGCTGAGTGGGGGTGGGGGAATGACAGCAGGAAATGCAGAGGCCCAGATCCCTGAGCTCAATCTTCTATAGGATTTCAGGCCTTATGAGTTACTCAGAGTAAATTGTTAAAGAGTTTTATACATAGATTCTTCTAAATGCTTTCTTTAAAAAGTACAACTCTATAAACCAAATTGACCATCAGGACAGTTCTCCATTCACTGGTGATCGGGTAGCCCTCGGTCATCAGGTGCTTTCTGAGGCCCAGGCAGACCCTTGGCAGTAGAGACTTCCAACTACTCACAAGTACTTGTGACAGAGCCCCGGCCTCACGTGTTCAGGGTTAACCTTGTCGCTGATTGTTGCTGCCCTTTAACTGCAGCTGGCAACAGGCACCCTTGCAAAGGGCCCCGCAGCGGCCCTGAGGTGAGGGGAGAGGGGCTGTTCTCCGGACTTCCGGATATAGGATCCAGTGACACCTGCAAGGGTCAGGCCGCGAATGTTTTGGGTAATGTCTCTATTTTTTCTTTCTCAACGTTCCCTGAAGCTAATGCTCACCCACCTGCTTGAACGATGTTTTCTTTTCCTAGCCAAGAATGAAGGCCCGGCAACTTTCCCACCAGCAAATGTCTTTTGAGAATGTTCAGCTCCCAGACTAGGCTCAGTGAGGCTCCAGCTGACCTTTGCCCTGCTTTGCACCTGGAGCCTAAGCTTCGTGACCTGAGCTGGGTGACCTGTGGGCTACAGTTTCACCGAGTGGACATGCACATACAAACAGCTGTACCAAATCTCCAACAGCAATAGAGGCCAGGAGGTCCTGGGGGCACGATGTGGAAAGGGCTAAAAGTTATACTTCTTTGTCAGAAGGGAGGAGGAAGAGGAGGAGGAGGAAGAGGAGGAGGAGGAGGAGGAGGAGGAGGAGGAGGAGGAGGAGGAGGAGGAGGAGGAGGAAGAGGAAGAGGAAGAGGAGGAAGAAGAGCAGGGGGAGAAGAAAAGGAGGAAAAGAAAGGGGAAAAGGAAGAGAAAGAGGAGGATGAAGAAGAGGAGAAGGAAGGCTTATGGAAAGGAAACTGCTGTCATGGAGACTATCAAGACTCCTGTCATGGAGATCGGCTCCCTGACCTCTGGGTTGGAGGACCTGCTCTTTTAGGATGAGTGAGCCAAGAAAAACAAAAACAAAAACAAAAACAACCCCAAAAAACCAAAAACACGGTCTGACTTTATCTTACTTTAGCAGGAGTCTGAAGGTGACATGCCAGGAACTAGCCTTGACACTTCCTGTAAATGCTGCTGTTCCTGCTGCTGCTGATGATCTGCCTTTCACAGTTTGTCCTCTCCAAGTTAAGATCCTGAGCAGCCAACATGGAGAAACACTGGTCAGCAGGCAGTTTCTCTACTAAGCATAGTAATTGGCTAAAGTTCAAAGTTGTGTTTCTTAAGACCCATTTAAGATTTTAGTATCCCCTATTGTTATATTTTTAATTTTTAATGATTCACCTTTAATCGTGTTGGCATGTGTGTCTGTGTGTGGGCTTGTGCACACGTGGAAGACGGAAAAGAGCATCAGATCCCTGGAGGTGGAGTTGTGAGCTTCCTGACAGGCTCTGGGGACCAAACTCTGGTCATCTGTAAGAGCAGCATGTGTTCTTCCTCCCCCTCTTCCCTTCCTCCTCCTCTTTTTCTATTAAATCATTATTTTATTTCTTTAAAATTATTATTTTATGTATCTTCTTTCAGTTGACAGAGATCATTACAGAAAGGCACAACCAATCAAAATGCATAAAATAAGTGACCATGTGGTGCCCAGCTCCAACTGATATGTCTGCAGCACGATTCTTGGACCTAAGGCTCAGTGGTAGTGGGAAAGGAGGTGGAAGATTCTAAGAGCATTGTCAGAGACGCTACCCCTATCAAGTATCATCAACATGGCTGCCTAAACAAGGCTTGAACAGGATGACACCAATAGACATTCTAACATGGAAGATGGAAATGTCACAGGGACTCAGCCTTCGACAAGAACCAAGACAACTAAGGAAGAACAGAAGAAATAGTTTTTCCCCCTGGAAGATCCCCAGTTGGTTATCCAATACCAAGTGTTCAGCTTTGAAATCATATCTATACAAATAACACAAGTAGCCTAGACTGAACAGGTTGTGCTCATATATTTAAGACTTATATACATACATATATATTTTTACATGTAACAACAATTGAGGAAAGAGAAGCCATGAATTTGAGAGGGAACAAGAATGTATAGGGAAGGTTGTAGGGGGAAAGGAAGGGAGAACACTATGTAATTAGGTTTTAATATCAAAAACTAAAAAAAAAAAAAAAAAAAAAAAAAAAAAAAAAAAAAAAAAAACCACTTATTAGAAAATGTTAAAACAACCTTCAGAAAGAACTTTCTAGGAAACAATTAAGAAGTGAATGACTTACTGATGCCTGGGGAAGGGGAAGTATTTTTTATAGTTTTATATTTCCTTCATTCTTTCCTTTACCCGAACCCCAGGATCTCATATTGATTCTGCTGATATATGAATACTGAAGACTGTGGCTAAAGCCGAGAGTAATCCTATTGTCATCATAACAGGAAACACCACCATGTTGGGCTGTCCACTGAACCATGGGAGACTTAACACTAACATCTTTCAATACAGTGTTGCACATAAAAACTAAGTCGTGTGTGCGTGAGACAGAGACAGACAGAGAGAGAGAGAGAGAGAGAGAGACAGAGACAGAGACAGAGACAGAGACAGAGACACAGAGAGTGAGATTCTGTAATAGATGTGTTTTAATAAATTAGACCATAGATAGTCTTCCCAGTGTCTGAAAAGATGAAATAAAGAGGAAAAGGGATATTGTCATGCTAATTGTAATCTAATACAAAACAAAAAAAAAAAAAAGCCAAACCAAACCAAAAATAAAGCATAGGGGCGGAAAAGGTGCTCAGCTATTATGAGCACTTGCTACTGTTGCAAAGAACCTGGGTTAGATTTTCAGCACCCACATGGTGACATGGTAACCATCTGTAACTCTAGTTGTCGGTCTTCCAATGTACCGTTATGGCTTCCCTGGACATCAGGCTTATACTTAGTGCACATACATGCATGTAAGCAAAAAAAATCATACATACCAAATAAAAATAGATGACTTAAAAAAATAAGTCAAATAAATTTTCTCCCGTATATGGAAATTCACAGGTTGAAGTGTGTAAAAATGCAAAGGCCTGGAGTTGTAACACAATTTTAATTGAAGAGCCAAATATGAGGAATTGCTGTCAGGCTTTACAGAGTATTTGTAATTAAGACTTTGTAATATTAGGAAAGCAAACAAACAGCTAGGAAAAAGTGGAGAGACCCCAGCAAAGACTTGCTACTGTGAAGATTTACAGTACATTTTGTAGCAAGATAAGAAAAGCCTTCCACAGAAGTGGTATTGGATCAACTCGGTCTTTATGGAAGAACTGTCTGTAAAAATTGCACTTCTAAGATGCAGGATGAATCTCAAAGGGACCGGTGAACAGTTTTTCCTTCCTACTAGTCACCATGTGCACACTTTTCTCTCAGGTCCGCTGTCACCAGGGCTGCAGGTCACAGGCTATTGACACAGATCAGAAACTGTGGCTACGCTCAGTGTGCGAACCTGCTGTCTCCTGACTTCCTCAGCTACAACTGTTAGGGTTCTGAGCACAACGCTGAGAACAACTGCTTTTAAACCATTGCTGTCCTCAGTACACCCACCTGCTGCCTTCCCCAGAGTCTAAGGTGATCCCCTAAGACCCTAGCTACTTGTATTTGTCTGTGAGCCATGGTACCTGACTCTGGTGTTTGTCTTCTTTCCTCTCTTTGTCTTTCCAGAGACTTTTGGCACATTAACCCTCTGTTCTTTCTGCAATAAGCCACATGTTAGTTGGCATAGCTAATCTGTCCCACCTGTGTTCCTTCTGCAAACCCAAACAGCTCAGTGCTCACTGCCCAGTGCCAGGGTCTACTTTACCCTCGGGAGGTGTCACATCTGTCACTTTGTAACGTTGGAGTACCTATGAAGACTCACTGGTATCAACTCTTTACCAGTTCAGGCCACGAGGAGGGATTGAAATCCCAGAGCTGTGTGATTTTGAGGTCTGCAAGGTAAACTGTAATTATTAGCCAAGAGTTGTTGGCCATGCCTCACAGGATACAATTAGACTAATTCCTTGCTAAGTCCCATGATCCTACAATTGTAGCAAAACAGATGGACTGGCCTCAAAGAGACCAGAGCCACATGAAATGAGTAGTCAGTGTCACCCTTGTGAGAGATCCCTGCTGGGAATGGACATTTCCTGTTCCTGAAGAGCTCAGATCCCCTTACGGTGCAGGTGTGTGTTTGTAAACTCGGTGTGAGGTTTCTACTTGACTTCTAGGAACAGATGAAATGTAGTTTTCTGAGTGCTACAGGCCGTGGAGCTGGGGAGCTAGCATGCACAGGAACCCAAGCCTACCACTGTCTCGTCTTTGTCCTCAGGAGGAAGTCTATGCCCATGCCTCAGTTTCCCCCTTGTTGATCTGGCATTAAGTCCAATCAAAGAGCTATTGTTATCATCAAGGTATGGGTGCACTATTATACCTAAGTGAACTGTGCCATGTTGGTTGTTTTCTTAGTTGTTATAGCTCCATTGGAAGATTGCATGCCAACCATGAAGGCCTGTCCTTAGTGAAGATGCTTTTAGGCCAGAACCAGCTGAGATCTCTGGGACCTGTGTCCAAAGTCAATGGTATCTTTAGTAATAGGGACTTACCTTCAACCTTTGTGAGGCAACCAAAGGCAACAGCAACAGATTATAACATTTTGAGAATCTCATGGACAGCCCAGACAACAACTCAATAGGCTTCTGATGCCTGGTATTGGGGTTTTGTCAGACACTCTATGGCTCTTGTGGAACCATCAGCCAATATAGAAATTTTTTTTTCTTTAAACTGCGTATGTTTACACATACTTGTGTGTATTCTATGCAATTTTAGGTAAATAAAAATACAATTCCGTATGACTTTTCAGTCATCCTTAGCATTATGTCACCCTTCCTCCTTCTTCTTCCATATTGACCCTATTAGAGCCATCATCATTTTTTTCCATTTACCCCCACAGATAACTTGTCCCCTGCCATTCCCTTCTCCATTGTTTCTCCCCCAGTGTGGTTCCCCTTTACTTTCCTGGTTTCTGATGTCTCACCAGGTTATCATCCCTTAAGATTTGGTGCTAGGAATCTCAGATGAGAGAGAACATTCAATGTGTGTCTTTCTGGGTCAGTGTTATTTTACTCAAGATGATATTTTCTAGTTCCCCCCACTTACTTTCAAACTCAACGATTTATTTTTTTCTTTACAGTTGAAAAGTATATATACAAGCCACATTTTCATTATGCATTCATCAGTTGAAGAACATCTAGGTGGTTTTTATTTTCTAGATACTTTGGATAATGCTGCAGTGAACACGGCTGAGTAAGTATCTGTAAAACAGGATGTCGAGTCCTTTGGGCGTATGCTGGAGAGGGGTATGCCTGGGTGATATGGTTGGTGTGGTTTTTTGTTGTTGTTGTTTTGGGGTGTTTGTGTGTGTGTGTGTGTGTGTGGTTCTGAGGGTTTCCCACACTGATTTCCCTACTGGCTTTACCAGTTTCCAATCCTGACCACTGTGAATGGGGTTCCTTTTCTCTTCAAACCGTTGTCATCGAATGTCCTGTGTTGTATCATTGGTCTTGTCATTCTGACTGGGACAAGATGAACCCCAGAGCTATTTTGATTTGCATTTCCCTAATTGCTAGGAACAATGAGATATTTCTTCACCATTTTTACTTCTTCTTTTTAGAATTCTTTGTTCATGTGCTTGCCCTATTTTTGGAATGTCTGCTTTGTCTTTTTGACACTTTGTTTTGAGTTCTTCATATGTTCTGATGGGAATCCTCTGTCTCATGTGCAGACAGCAAAGCTTCTCTCCCATTCTGTGGGTTTCTTCTCTACCCCGTTGCTTGTTTTCTTAGCTGTACAGCAGATTTTAGTTTTATAGGTTCCCACTTGTCAACTGTTTGTCTCAATGCCTGGGCCAATGGGATCCTTTCCCAACAGTCTTGACCTACACTTATATCCCATAGGGCACCAGTTATTTTCTCTTCGAGAACTTTCACTGCTTTGGATTTTACATTGAGGTGTCTGGTTCATTGGCAGTTAGTTTTTGTGCAATGCGCTAGAAACAAATCTAACTTCAATCTTCTATGTTAGTTGAAGATGCTGTATTTTCTCCAGTGTTTTTTTGTTTTGTGTGTTTTGTTTGCATCATTGTCAAATATTAAGTGGTAGAAGTTATGTGCACCCCTGTTTGGGTCTTCAGTTTTGTTCCATTTACATACATGTCTGTTTTTGTGCCATACTATATTGTTTTTATTACTAAGCTTCTTCAATATGTCTTAAGATCTGAAATGATACTATCACTGTTCCTTTCGCTCACAGTTGTCTATTCATATGAGTCACAGAAGATCTTAGATAGCCAAGACAACCGTGGAAGTTTGGGGAGTTTTTGTTTGTTTATTTTTATTACTATTTCAATCTTCTCATTTGTTGCATGTCTATTTAGGGTGTTGATCTCTTTCTGGTTTAATTTTGCTGGTTTGGTTGACTTTAGAAATACATTCATTTCTTTTAGATTTTCCAACTTAATGGAGTACAGGTTTTTAAGTATCCCCTTATAATATTCTGAATATCTTTGATCTTTGTTGTAATGTTTCCACGTTCACTTCCGACTCTGTTAATTTGGGTGCTCTTTTCATTCTTCTGGTTAGTTGAGTTTGTCAATTTTGTTTATCCTCTCAAAGAACTGACTCTTAGATTTGCTGCTTCTTTGATTTATTTTCTTTATCTCTATTTTATTATTTTTCAGCCCTCATGGTCATTATTGCTTGCCCTCTAGTGGGTGTGGTTTTGATTTGTTCTTCCAACTTTACAGTTACAGTTGCATTAAATAGTCATTATTTGTGTTTGTTCTAATTTTTTTAAGTATAGGCACACAGAGTTGTAAATTTCCCTGATAGTATTGCTTTTAATATACCCCAAAGGTGTGTTGTACTTACATGTTCATTAAATTCCAGGAAATACTTTATTTCTTTCTTGATTTCACCTTTGACCCATTCACTAGTCAGTGCTGAGTTGTTTAATATTCAAGAGTGTGTGTATTTACCAGAGATTTGTTTGCTGTCTGTTTTAAGTTTTATTGTGTTGCGGTCAGATAGAATACACAGGATCATTTCAATCTTTTTTAATTTGTAAAGATTTGTGAAGATCCAGGATGTGGCCTATTTCAGAGGCGCTCCCATATGCTCCTGAGTAGAATGTGTTGGTGTTTTGGTGGAATATTTTCTGTTAGGTCTACTCGATGTATGATGTCACTTCATTCTGATTTTTTTCCTGCTTATTTTTGTCCATATTACCTGTATACTGGAGAAAATGAGGTATAGGAATCACCTCTCTTTAATAGATTGTTGTTAATATATGTCTTCAATTACAGTAGTACACTTTTTATTAAATTGCATGCACCGGAATTTGGTGCATGTATGTTTAAGATAGTAAGTCTTCTTGGTTAACTTGTTTCTCTGATTAGAATAAAGTATTTGTTATCCCTTGGTATGAGATCTGAGCATGTGAACTCCTTTGTTACTTCTGTGTCTTAAATGGACGGAGCAGATTGAGACAGGACATAGTATTTGTAGAACAGGTTGGGTCTAGAGTTTTGGTATGGCTTAGATTGAACAAACCAGTTGAGCACAGGAGGCTGGCCTGCTGTCCAGTGTCTTGGCTTAAGCCTAAGTTTGAGGTTGAGTCTGGTTGTTGGGTCGACTGGGTGGAGAGGATTGGACAGACTCAGCCAGCTAAACTATGGCATGACATGCACAGGATTGGGCTTTGCAAAGAAATTGGAATGTGTGTGTGAAGGGCCTGGAGTTTGAGGGTTGAGGCGGAGTATCCTGTTCAGAGCAGAGAGGCTGGGAACATGTAAGCGTGGTCAGACTAGGCCAGGGCACTGGCTACAAGGTTTGGGTCATACCTAAGGTACTGAGGAAGGTCCCTGGTGGAGAGAATCAGGTAAACTCACCTGGCCAGGATATACATGCTTTTTTCGATTTTTAATTAATTTTTTATTGAGTCTATAAATTTTAAAATATTTACTATGTTGAGTCTTCTGCTCCATGAACATACTGTTCTAGATATTACATTTTATATGTATTTCCAAAAATGTTTTCAAAGTTTTCTCCATAGAAGGCTTGCACATCTGTCATTAGCCCTACCAGTAGGTATGGCATGGATTATTGCTGTCCCAAATGGTGTAGTTTTACATTTATGCATCAAGCCTGTCTTTTAGCATATATAGAAATACAGTGGATACTTTCCCAATCATCTTATTTAAATTATTATTATACTTTCATAATATGACTTTAATCTGTTTCAATGTACCAGTTTTCTTGGCTCTCTCTTTTAGAATTCTAAGCAGCTTGCTTAAGTGAAACACCAGTGGAAGATGGGTGGTTGGAAGCACAGCTATGCAGTAGCCAGACAGTAATGCTTAAGAACAGGGTCAGAGCTGCTAAGTGGTCTAATCTCTGTCTATTGCTTTTTCGGGACAAAGTGAGTCTTCTCCTGGGTCTAGCACGTGAAGATCCTACTGGTGTTTAGATCACTCCTGATGAGTTATCATTTCCTTTTACCCAGGTCATAACTTCTCAAAAGACCTGAGGGCAGAGCTTACTGTCTCCTGCTGCTTTTGAAATGTTCTATTTCACTCAGGCTGCTGCTATTGGTAATGGTTGACATTCTCTAACATTAGATTGTTACCAATGTAATCTGTTAATATTGGATCACACATTCCTGCTCTACAGATGAAGGATGTAGAGCTTGGATGGCTTTCCTGTGTCTGTTCTACTTGGTAGTATAGCTGATTGTCAACCCCAGGCTGGGCTGACTCCCGATCTCACACTTGCCCATTGACAGATCTCTTTCTTTTCCTTCCCTTCCCCTCAACTTCCTCCCTTCCCTTCCCCTGTCCTCCCCAGTCTCCTCTTCCTCCTTTTTCTTCCAAAGCTAAGAGTCTTAGAACACTGTGTCCATTATTCTTGATTCCAGGTTGTAAAAAGAACCTGGGATTTTTCCTTTGTGGAACAAGTGTGTTGTCAAAGGTATTTCACAACCAAGGTTTTTGCCAGGTGAGGAGGGTGAGCTAACAGGTGGCAGGCACAACCTTGGGAAGTAACATTGGTAGCAAAGAGGTGGCCGAGAGGGTAAGCAGGATTCTTGGTGACTTCCTCTCTGTAGGAGTGGAACTCCTTCACTCTCCACTCATGTCCCTTGGTCCTCAGAGTGTGCCCTTCATTGGGAAAGATAGTCTTTTCAAATATAATTTGTTAATTATGTTAGCATGAGATCAAACTGGATTAGGTATCGGTATGATTTGGGCGTGGATTGTACCCACAGGTGGTGGGCGCAGTTGGAAGCGGCAGAACTTGCATGAATAGAGCCTTGTGGGAGAGCCTTAGGTTGAATACCTTAAAAAAGGATTGTGGTAACCCAGCCTGTTCTCTCTTTCTCTCTCTCTCTCTCTCTCTCTCTCTCTCTCTCTCTCTCTCTCTCTCTCTGTGTGTGTGTGTGCATGTGTGTGTGTCCATGTCCATGTGTGTCCTGGATAGTGAGATGTATTCAGTTTGCCCCATGAGTCCTCCTCACCATTACCATCCGGCACCCTCACCAAAGCCCCCAACAGTGGAGCTGTCCAGTCTTAGGCTAGAATATACAAAGCAAGAACCAGAGTAAGCTTCCCTTCTTTACAAAGTAAGTTCCCAGGAATTTCGTTATAGGATGACTAATGTGGACCAAACTCATAAACTGGCTAAACCCAGTGACTGGTGCTCAGAAGGAAAGACTCAGAGACACAAGGTGAAGAAGTCCTTGTGCCACAGAGCAGAGGTTTGCTGAGCAAAAGTAATGCCAGACACTGCCAAATGCTGGATGAGAGGGGAAAAAACCCTCTTTCTTTAAAGAATTAAGAGGGAGGAAAGCTCTACTAGCATCTTCATCCCTGAGTTCCAGCCTCAAGCACTGCTTGGGCGGGGGTGGGGGTGGGGGGATGGGAATCATGGTTGTTTTGTCTTAAGCTACATGTTTGTGGTGACTTTTAAAAGAAGTGTCATGCTGTTTTTTTTTTTTTTAAAGTAATTTTGTGTGTATGAGGCTTTTTTCCTTTGTCTGCACATATGTATATATATATATAATGTGCGTGTTTGTTGCCCATGGTGGTCAGAAGAAGTTGGTAGATTCCCTGGTACTGGAGTTGCAGATGGTTGTGAGCTGCTGTGTTATGCTGGGAACTAAACCTAGGTCCTCTGCAAGAACAAGTGTTCTCAACCACTGAGCCATGCCTCCAGCCCCCATAGTAATTTGCTATAAGAACCAGGAGGAACCTCGAAACCTACTCCAGAAAGAATGTTCTTCTTGGAATATTTGAAGTAACAATGGCTTGGATAATTTCTGACTCTTTTGCATGCCTGTCTTATAGAACTAATTTATGCTTTATGGTATGTAAGATGCAAATGAAACCATAAAACCAATCGATGAGACTGTTTCTTCTCTGTGTTTGGTCTGAGCTGTGAACAGCTCCTTAAAATGTGTCTAGCAGATTCTGACTGTACAAATTGGTTGCACGGATGAAGACATTTATAAATGAGGAACACAGAAGGCATGGGGAATGGCTATAGCTCTCTGTGGAAAGATTTCATGCTTTTCTCTGGAGGGCAGGCTTATTTTGTATAGATAAACCTGACTCTCTTTGAACTGGTGTCTGGGCTTCCCTGGGACTCTCTGTTCCCTTCACCAGTGAGAGAAAACAATTGATTCCTTAACTCATTCATGAGAGGAGTAGACACCTGAACAGCCGGCATATCCCATGAGCACCTGCTGTCGTAATTGTCATTACTTTGGACCACTCCTTGAGTGAGGCACATATTCTGTGCTATGCATGCATTCTAGATGTGAAGTGTGTACATCAGATGTCTGTTGAAGTAGTTCCATGGGAGGGAGAAGGAAGTAAGAGAAGGTAATGGGTAGAGAAATGATGAAAGGATATTGTTTTGTGCATGATATTGTATAAGTATGAATAAACGAATGAATGAAATGGATGGATGGATGGATGAATGAATGAATGAATGAATGAGTGCATGAATGAAATGTCTGTTGTTAGATAAGCCCCCAAGGGCATGCCCATCCCTTGGAAATTGCTGGATTTAGCTAAAGTAATATATCAAACTTTCTAAGCAGTCCTCCTCTCAGAGTGAAGCACCGAAAAATTAAGTCACTTAGTCACACATTTTAAATCTCTTTCACATTGTCCTCACTCGTCCCAGAATTGTCAGCACAGCTGCTACTGAGCCTAGGTGTAGACAGCGTTCTAAACGAACTGAGGAGTCCACGGGCCCTGGCTTAACAGATCTGGTATTAGATGTCTTCCAGTTTGTGCTACTGTGCTCCATAAATCATCTACCCTAGAGGAAATGGAAAGGGAAACAATGAAAGAGAGAAGAGAAGGGGCATCAATCTCCACTAATAACGAGCCCGGGGAACTTCTCTCTCAGGGAGAAGTGAGCAAGAGCGTGAACGGAAGTGTTGGTGGACACAGGCTGTTTGTCCTGAGATCTGCTTGACAGCTTTCCCAGCACTGAGCTATGTCCCTAGGAATGTGCTTCCAAGATGATTGTGAAGGCACAGCGGTGAGTCTACCCACTGACGGCAGCAGCTCCAGGTACTCTAGAAGCAGATGTTGGCAAACAGTCCCTCGGCAAAAGCCTGGTCTTCAGCCAGTTTCCTAAGCTTCACCAGATCCTAGAAGCAAAGTGAAGGGGCTTCAAGGGCTGTACTTGGTTGATTGTATATCCAGACACACACAATGACAAGAGGCACTGCAAAGACACTTTATGGCTCTGTAAAGCCATCATTTTGCCTAGTATCTTGGACAGTTGGGTTGAAAGGCTGGGAGGAAAGCAAAGCCAGGAATCCCTTAAACAAGGCAGTGTGGGTGTTGAAACTAGATCTGATTCCAGGGCCTGGGTTCCTCCTACAACAGCGTGCTGCCCTGGAGGTGGCAGGTAACTCAGAGCCTTGCAATCTACTCCCAGATAGTCTGCTTGCCAGTACTTGCCTTCAGGTACAGAGACCTCAGGCCACTCTGGATGCCTTGCCTTTCATGAATATTCCTTGGGGGCAAGTTAGTCTTTTCACTTGCTCTCTTTCCCTGTAGCCTACAAGAGTGTAAAAACCCCTAACTAAACTGGAGGGGTCTGCTACAGGTTCTTAACCACTCCTCAGTGCTGAGCCACCTCTCCAGGCCCTCAGTGGGGTTTTTCAGAGAATAAACAGAGCAGGTTTCGGGGATGGATAGGTCACCGCACCCTCTTTTGGTTCAAATTGCTCAACAAATTTGCAGTAATTTCAGGAATGAACACTATAGGGAATGTGAAAGTCATAATTACTATTTTTACTGGCTGATTGATTACGGCCAGTAGCAGGAGGTTCCATCTTTTATAGAGAGAAGCAGGCCAGGTGACAGCCACAGTCTTCATCTAAAAGAACTTGAAGATGCTCTTCTGCAGATTAGAGGGAGGTACTGCTAAAAGCCAGAGAACTGAGAGTCTGATGTGATATTGAGAGGTTATTTTGGGTTTTGTTTATTTATTTGTTTGTGTGTTTGGCTTGTGAGTGTGCATATGTGCCATAGTATACGGATGTGTGGAGGCCACAGAATAACTTTTTTGGAGTTAGTTCTTGCCTCCCACTTTATTCTGAGGCAAGCTCTCTGTTGTTTAGGCTGCTGCACTGTACACTCCGTCTAGAATGAACTTGCTTGTCAGTTTTACACAGCTAGTACTTTCACCCACTGTCTTGGTTAGGGTTACTATTGCTACGATGAAACCCTGTGACCAAAGGCACCTTGGGGAGAAAAGGATTTAGTTTACACACTGTTTATATCACAGTCCATCACTAAGGGAAGTCAGGGCAGGAGCCCAGGCAGGGCAGGAACCTGGAGGCAGGAGCTGATGCAGAGGCCATGGAAGGATGCTGTTTACTGGCTTGCTCCTCATGGCTTTGCTTCACATGCTTTCTGATTCTACTGCAGTTCCACCAGCCCAGGGATGACACCACCCACAATAGGCTGGGGCCCTCCCCTATTAATCACTAACCGAGAAAATGTGTGACCAGATCTGATGGAGGTACTTCCTCAGTTGAGGTTCTCTCCTTTCAAATAACTCTAACTTCTGTCAAATTGACATAAAGTACCCAGCACACCCACTGAGCCATCTCCCAACCCCTGTTTTTGCTTTGAGACAGTCTTTCTATGTAGCCCAAGCTGATCTTGAACTTACAGTCAGACCCCTTAGTGCTGCTGTCCTAGGTGTCTGACACCACACATGACAAGCTTTTTCATTGTTTTGTTTTTTGTTTTTTTTTTTTTCCCCAAAGATTGGCCACAGGATTCTATAGCTCTGAGTTTCAGAAGGGGCTTTTTCAAATAAGTGGCATGTTTCCTCCTGAGAAAAAGAAAGTAACAATGTGAATGTTTAGAAATTATTCATGTTTCATGGTTAAAAATTGCTGAACACACACAGATACACATACAGGCAGTCACACACGGTTGTATAGATGTTGACAGTAAAATGAGTGAAAAATTTATACAATGAAAATATTATTTTAAATAACAAAAATAGCACCATTAGCATCATTGTTAATAATAATGAACTTCAGAAGCAAACAAGAGGCTGGATACAAACACGAACCTGGTAGAAATACTTACCAGGACTTCTGAATATGTAATAACTACTCTGAAAATGAATGAAACAAACTTGAAAGAACTGGAAGAAAGAGAAATGAGCAGAGAGCCCAGACAGAACTCAAACATCAAACATCAGCAATAGGTCTGACTGTGGCAGCCTTCCAGCCAATCAGAGAAGGCAATCCTTCTCATCAGGTATCTGAGGAACTTTCAACGAGATAGACCTGCTTCTTGGGTCATTCAATAAACGTTTAAGCTAGATTAAGATATGCTATCTTCTCAGTCCTTTATGGAATCAGGCTGGATGTCAATAATAGCAGGACACAGGGAAATCTCAGAAATTAACCACAAAATAACCCCTGGACAGAAAATAACCTTTTGGACATAGTCCAAAAGGAAATTAAACAAAACATAAATAAATCAAATGAGAAGACAAACTATCAAAACATGAGGGTACTAAAGTATAGTTTTCTGGCTCAAGATTGCTACTTTAGGAGGGGGGTAATCTCAGGCCACCACTGTGATGAACTGAAGTAAAATGGAGCAAAGCAAGGAAGTGTCAAGAGACCAGAGGAAGAAAGATCCGAAAGAACACAAATCCATACCTTCAAAACCAGAAGAATAATAGGAAAAAAACAACACAACAAAAATATGACTTTTCAGAAAAGCCAATAAAACAGACCAAGCTTTGTCAAAGCTGAGAAAGAAGGAAGGGATAAGAAACAAGTCATGAATACCAAGAAAGAAACAGGACTATCAGTGTAGATATTGCAGCCATTGAAAAGAATGATGTGGAAACTTTGGGCAACTTTTCATTCATTAACTCCACAAAGAAATTAATTCATTCATTCCTCCAAAGACACAGCCAGCAAAACGTAACAAAGAGGAAATAGCTCAACAGCCTATAGCCAAGTGTGGTGGTTTGAATGAGAATGACCCCTTTAGGCTCATGTATTTGAAGGCTTGGTCCCCAATTGGTTGAACTGTTTGGGGAGGATTAGGAGGTGTGGCCTTGAAGGACAAGGTGTGTCACTGGGTGAGCTTTAAAGTTTCAAGCCCACACCATTCCCAGTTAGTATTATCGGCCTTGTGCTTGTAAATCAAGATGTGAGGTCTCGGCTACTGCTCCAGAGTTTGTCTCTTGCCGTGTTCCCACCATGATGGTCATGGACTCCTAACCCTTTGAAACTGTCAGAGTCAAATAAACTCCTTCTTTTAGAGTTTGCCTTGGTCATGGTATCTTATTTCAACAACAGAAAAGTAACCAAGACATCAGGAAAGGAATTGAATTCGTAATTTTCCAAAAGAAACCTCTGTTGGGAACCAACTCCTAGCAGAAAGCGGCTATCATCTTTGCAGACATCTTGAGCCGTATACCCTGACAAGAGACTTGCTTTTCAGCAGCCTACAACAGCTGAGCACACTCTGATAAACATCTTGTTTATCCCACATATCTTGTTTTGCTGTTTAGTGCCCCCAGCTGCAAGGCGCCCATATCTGCAAGACGCATGTGGTATCCATGCCTACAAGGCACATGGCAAAGCATATAAATATCCAGGATTCCCTTTCAATAGAGGCGACTTGAAACTTGATCAGATCCTCTGTCTTGTCTCCATTCTTCGAGTCTCTTCCCCTTCATCCCCACTCTCTCTCTTGCTAGACCCTGACCCTCGGACTGGAGCAGCAGCTTGGGCCGGGACACAGTGACCCCCAAACTGGGCAGTGTGGGCCTCAACAAAACTCCAGATCCATATTAATTCTTTAGTGAATTCCATCTGAGATTTAAAAATGAACAAATGCATATCAATTTCACATAATCTTCAGAGAAGAAATTACATTCCAATTTATTTCATAAAGCAAGAATTATACTGGTTTTAAAACCAAAAATGCAGTTAAGCATTCAAAAAACTATTATAAAAGAAAATTACAGATCATTATCTCTTAAGAACATTGATGAAACATTTCTCTTCAACTACATATTCATGAAATGGGTCAGTAATGTTTAAAAAATTATAAACCATTGAATAACTGGTATTCACTTCAGCTATTCAATGTTAGTTGAATATTTGAAAGTCCAATTCTACCAATTACTGCAAAAAGGAGGAGAGGGAGAGGACAGGAGGAGGAAGAGGAGAGATAGAAGGGTAGGGAAAGAGAAGAACAGAAAAGCATTTCTGACCAAAAAAAAGTGAAATTCTACTAGAAAACACATGTGGCTTTGTTTGGCCTGTTCAGCCCTGGAAAAGACTGAGAAATTCTTCCATGCCTTACCTTAAAGAAACTGCATGAGATCGCATATGGACATGATAAAGAACCCAGAGAGGACATTTGATAGCACACAGACCTGGTGAAGAACAGAGAAAAACCACTGGCCCATAGGGTCAGGATGGACACATCACTTACTTGTTATGTAGCCAGTGAGTGAGATTCACACTGTTTGCATTGGGATCTTTCATTTCTTTACAAACACACAAAGCATTGGGTTTCATTATGACATTTCTCAAACAGAATGTGTTTGTAATGATTCTCCTACCCTCTCTTCTCCTCGACCCCATTTCCCTTGTACCCTGTGACCCCCAGGAGCCTCCTTTTTGCTTTCATGTCACATGTGTCCTTTGCCCTCTCTTCCCTTCCTCAACACACCCTCCCTCTCTGTTCTCTTCTCTGATGTCACAGCCTGTATCTACTTTTACACCCACCTCTACAGACACAGAAACATTAAAAGTTAATATCTACGTATGAGAGATGACATAAAGAAAATCATATCTTTTGGTAACAAATTGCAAGAAGTGAACCCCAAGAGTTCCCTGACATTGTGTGTGTGTGTGTGTGTGTGTGTATACATATTTGAACAATGCATGTGTATATATCTACATATTATTAAAAAAGAATACTAACATATCTCAGGACAAGTGGTGACTACGGCACTTTGAAATCTTTGCAATAACTTGAACTGACTCTCTTGCCTTAAAAAAGTTCTTTTAAGGCCTTTTGTCATGAGCTCACAAATAAAATCATCATACAATTAGATTTAATAAAGCAGGCACTTAAGCAGGCACTTGCCCTAGTTCCATCACTCTTAACTTATGATACTCTGGAAGAGTAACTGGCAGCACCGTCATTCTCAGAGACTAGTTTATGAGAGGAAAGAGAGCACTGCTTGAAGACAGGGCCAGACCAGTCCTCATTTGTGATCTTGCATGAAGACGATGCTTGTGCTGACTCCATGCACAGGTTATCTGTGGGCATGGGTGTGGATACTTATACGAGAGATGTATATTAAATTATGCCCACTCCATATGCAAGGTCAGCCTAATTACAACATTAACTGGTGTCACAAATATGGCCTTTATAGAAAACTGTCTAAAATTCTAAAATTTTAAGAAAAACACACAAAATTAAGCCTCATGCTCATTCCAGAAAATGTGGTAGATATCTATCAATATTTAATAATAAAATCTGCTTAGTCTTAGGATGTAGAGGCCTGGGGAGACTACCCATGCTATTTACAAAATCTTGTCATTAAAGTGAGACCATGTGCTATTTTTCCTCCATGTATTTCCTCAAGGCCAACAGTGCAGCATCCTTCCAGGGCTGTACATTACAATGGCGTACTCATGAACTCCCGTCTCATCCTGGCATCTGCCAAACAGCCAAGTTTTAAACACACAGAGAAGACATCTCAGGGATATCACTAGCGGGAATGTCAAATTAGTGCCCAACATATTTCTGTGTCCTTTTTAATGGTGTGTTTTGAAATTTTTGTTTGTTTGTTTGTTTGTTTTTTCAAGACAGGGTTTCTCTGTGTAGCCCTGGCTGTCCTGGAACTCACTTTGTAGACCAGGCTGGCCTGGAACTCAGAAATCCGCCTGCTTCTGCCTCCCAAGTGCTGGGATTAAAGGTGTGCGCCACCACTGCCCGGCACACATTTTGAATTTTCACAGCTTTGCAAGGCAGGTACAGTTGGTCCTCTGCTCCATGGTTTCTGCATCCATGAGTTCTACCAGCCACAATTTAAAAGTATTTTATAAAAATTGTTCCTCAGGGCCTGTGGAGATGGCTGAGTGGTTAAAAGCACTGCCTGCTCCTGCAGAAGACCTGGTTTTGATTTCCAGGACCTACATAGCAGGCAGCTCAGCCTTTTATAAGTCTAGTTCCAGGGTATCAGATGCCTTCCTCTGGCTTCTGTGGGTACTATATGTACATGGTACACTTATATTCATAAACAGACAGTCACAAATATTTAAAAATGTATGCCTTTAATGACTATATACAGGATCTTCTTGTCCTGTTTCTTAAACAGTACAGTATATAAAATATTTATATATCACTTATATTAAATTAAGTGGTATAAATAAGTAATAGATGCTTTCTAGTATAGAGTAGTGTGAACACAGAAAGGAAAGTTCTAGAGACCAATGCTGACAACCAGGGCCACTGGCAAAGGGGTTCCAAGTCCCACCATCATGCTCTGAGCCCAGTTTTACTACAGGGTTTCTCAAATGTTTAAATTAACATCTATTTATTTCATTCAAGCAAGGAGTATCTAATCCAGATTTGAGACATTATTGGCACAAGAAAGAAGAGGAATGTGGCAATATTTTAAAAGCTTTGGGGGAGTCATAAAAAAACAAGCTCACATGTTACAAAGATGTAATGAGAAAGGAATATCCATCATCTTGAGGAAAATGCAGTAAAAGAGAAAATAACCATGAAAAAAAAAAGAACATAGTATACAGATTCTATCTCACAGAGTGGGTTTAAAATCCAATCAAAAAGTGTTTGGCTGCTCCTATAACATTTGTGCCACTGTTGAATTGGTATATCTTGCAGGAAGGTCATTGTCATAGGTCATAGCATTTGAATACTGATGATCATCTGTCTCTTCTGCTAGCATGTAGAGTACCTTATAGCACCATCAACACTAGTCAGTAGGCATGAAGCTTCTAGCACTATGTTTAAAGACACTGCCTATGTCATCTAACAAGGAGAAATTGAGCTGGATGACATATGTAAGTGGTGTCTTTAAGAATAGGACCTCACCTTCAGGTAAGATAAACAATTGCCTTGGCAATAGCCTATGATGTCTGAGGGCCTCTATGAGACCCCTTTGGCCAATGACTCAACAATATGTGACCCATTCCTGGCACTGGGGGTTTACTTGGTTGTATAAGGTGTCTAGTTGGGACACTGTCTCCTTCATCATATGGTGACTCCACTTAAATTCCATTTATATGTATTTTAGGAAGCTTCTACAGTAGTAGGCTTCCATAAGGCTTTTTAAAAGTCTCTTGTGTTAGTTGCTCTTCTCCATAGTCCCTCTTTCACCATGCCCTCATACTCATCTCCTGTAGATGGCAGTTACCCAGAGACATACAACTAGACAATGTTCAGAGAGTGAGAGACTTTGGAGCAATCAGTCCTAATTGAGATGTTTTCATCAACACCCTCCCCCCTCCAAGGTTCAGGGATTTATGAGGAAGAGGGGGTGGAAAGCTTTTAAGAGCCAGAGGTATTGAATGACTCAAAGGAAACTGTTTTTCAGACACAACAAGACTGATGCACATATGAACTCACAGAGACTTTGGCAGCATAGTCATAGTTTCAAGATCTGTACAAGTTCAAAGCAGAAAAATCCTAGCACAGAGGAGTAGATGTGGACAGAAAGTGCCCCCTAACCAAGAAGCTGTTTTCAGTTGATAGGTTTCGGGAAAGGAAAAATCAGTTTTCTTCAATGGTGTGTGTTACTGGGTATATCAGCTACACAGCAGGGAAAATCCTATGCCCAGGAAGGGTTGGCCAACATGGAACCGACTTATGTTTTTGTGTACTTTTTATTCTGTTTTGTTTTTATTTTTGTCTTGTTGGTTTTGCTTGTTTTGGCCTTCCTTCTTTGTTTTATGTTATATAGACAGAGGAAAAGGGGGAGGAAGAGAAAGGGATCAGTGCGGAGAGAGAAAGGGAGAGATACATGAAGTTACATGAGGTTGAGTGGGTAGAAAGGTATAGAGGCTCTGGGAAGTGTTGGGGAGAGAAAATATATGATCAAAGTAAATTGTAATTTTTAAAAATAAAGCACATTAAAATATATAGCACAGTGGGATAGGAAACTGTGTAAGAACATGTGCAGGTAATGTGCAAATGTTTGCCACATCACTGCTTTATATGAGGGGCTTGAGTAGTTAGAGCTTTGGCATTCACAGGGGACCCTGAAATCATTCCTAGAAAATATGGCTGGGTGACAGTATTGTGATCGTTCCAGTTTTACAGGCAAGAAACTCACTGATTCACCCAATGTCATAGTGGGAAAGGGGGAAAGCCTGTATTAGGATCTTAAGAAAATTTGATTCAGAAGCCCAGGCTCTTCCTTGGTAAGAACAATGTGAATTTCCCTTCCAGGACCACAGAATGAAAAATCCAATAAGACTTCTCAGGAGGAAGGTGAACTAGGGCATTCTTGGAATTCATAGAGTTGAGCTGAGATACTAATCCAGAATTTTGTAGAAATCTTAGGATCAGCTAGTATCCTGATGGTAATGGCCAACCAGTACCTGAGAATGCAACTAAAACTGTGTGCACAACCCTCACATGCCCGTCCTGTGCAGCCATCCAGGCATGCCCAAGCTTCTGCTCTATAAGGAACCCAGGAAAGCAAGTGTGATGACCACCAAGCATCTTCCCACTGTGCTGGCTTTGGATCAACCCGCCATTGCTGTTTATTCTCTTGCTTTATATTTGCCAAAAGTTTTAGAGGAACAAGAACTGGATGTGAAGAGACAAAGAAGTCATTAAGAAATGGGAAGTTAGTGGAAAATCTTGTGGCAAAATATTAATACCAGCCCTGAAGGAAAACTGCTCTGCAGACTTCTGAGGGTTATAAGAGAGGCAAGATTGATTGATTCATCCCCCAAAGTAGTGGCATGGATCTGGGATTAATTCAACTTTCAGGTAACTCTGGGGAAGTCACAAGATACTCCACCCAGCAGCCTTGACATAGAGGTATCTGGATTAGTCAAGTCTTACTGGGGTTAAAAGGCACTGCGTGTCTGCTGACGGTGTGGGAAGATGCTGGCTACTGACCGATTCCTCTTCTCAGGCTGATGTCACCCAGAGAAATGAAAGAGGGGTCAGAAGTTGGGAAATCAGATGGATCCGAGATAGGCCCTTGTATTTCTAGAGAGTGCAGCCAGTGACATGAAGGCACATGGGACTGATAAATAATGTTTGCATCTGTTACAGCTGCATCAACAAAGTTCCTTAAACTAGGTCAATTATCCACAAGTGTCGTGTTGTCTGCAGTTTGGGAGACCGGGAAACCCCATATGAAAGTGCCAGAAGATTTACTAGCAAGTTGAGGGTTTATTCCTCATGGATGAAGCTATCTATTTGGGTTTCTCTGAATGGTGGAAAAGCCACAATGCAACAAACAAGCTTCCTCAGGCTTCAGGTTTTGCCTATAAGGACGCTGACCTGGTTTCATTTCTGCCATTGTGATAAGATGCTCTGGCAGGGAAAAAGGCAACTTGGGAGGGAAAGGTGTTTATTTCTGCTTAAAATTCCAGGTTGTAGCCCAGCAATTTGGAGAAGTCTGTGCAGGAAGCTCAAACAGCCGGTCACATCACAGCTACAGTCAAGAGCTGCAAGAAATGAATACACATGTGCTCCCTTGCACAGTTGGTCCTGCTCAGTTGGATCTTTGTACTCTTAGCACAGTTTTACATCATCTTCCTGGGGAATGGTGTTGCCAAGAGTGGGCTGGGGGCTTCCCACATAATTTAATAGACAATCTCCCATAGACATGCCTTCAAAACAACCCAATTCAGACAGTCACTCATCGAAACAATCTTTTCAGGTAATTTTAAGCTGTGTCAAGTTGATAGAGCTAACTACCACAGATCCTAATCCTCCTTACCAGAGCCTTCCTCTCATGATCTGGTTACCACCTGTGATAACTAATCTTGTGAAGTTGACCAGAGTTAGGATCCCTTAGGAGACTGGGAAGGGACCTATCTGGTAGTATCTGTGTGGACATTTCTACAGATGGTTAACTGAGGCAGGACAAACCACCATGAATATGGTTAACACCAATTTGCGGGTTATGAGATAAGCCAGAATCAAAGGGAATGAAGCAGAAAGCCAGTCTGCTACTTTCCACCAATGTGTGAGCAAGTCCTCCATGTCTCATTGTCACTGACTGAATCCTCTGAGAAATGAGGTAAAATAAATATTCATTTCCTTACATGGTTTCTGTGACATATGTTAATCAGAGCATTGAGAAAGTAACTACCTCACCCCTTCGATACCTCCTCTCCGAATACTACCACATGGCATGGGATTAAGATCGAAACATATGAACTTGGGGCAAGAGGATCACAACACTGTACTCAGACTACGGATGCTGTGGCAATCGAGTAGAGAATCTCCATAGAAACGTCTCCAAGGTAGGGAGGCCACATGTGTGCTCAAATATAATAAGAAGACTGAGGTAAGTCTAGATTCAACTGAGACAGGATCTTGTAGGGGTTCCAGTGGGAGGAAAGACAAGGCTTGGGACAGACAGGAAGGGTCATTGTGAGGCTCATGTATGAACTGGTCTTGGGGTTCCTGAGGATTGCCTTAGATATACACATGGCTAGAATTTCCAAAATGCCTTCCTCTGACTTTGAGGCTACTTATTTTGAATGACACTGCTATGATCTAATTCCAGAATATCACTCACGAAAAGAAAACTCACACTCACCAACCATCACCATGTGGTCACTCACATCCATTTCTATGCTTGGCAACAAGTCACTTGTTCTCTGTCTGGATGCTTAATGAATTTACATATTAAGTATATTTTATGCCAAAGGAAGAGAACATAAGTACACACACACACACACACACACACACACACACACAGAGAGAGAGAGAGAGAGACAGAGAGAGAGAGAGAGAGAGAGAGAGAGAGAGAGAGAGAGAGAGAAGGAGAGAGAGAATTCTTTTGTGTTTTTATTTTGCTTTCACATATCATTAGAGTTTACTCATGCTGTATTGTGTATGAATGTTTATTCCTTTTTATTGTCCAGTAACAGCCCATTGTATAACCATACCACATTCTGTTTCACAATTCAACAACTGATACATGCTTAAGTTGTTTCCTTGGTTGTTGTTATGAGCGATTGTGTTGGAAATGTCCTGTACAAGTTTTTGTGTGGACATATTTTTAACTATGCTGAATTGCTGGGCCTTACTGGGGCTATACTGTAACTTTGTGAAAAGTGGTCAAACCCGTTTTTCCAGAGTCTTTGTACCATTTTACAGTCTCACCAACAAGGCACGGGGGACTGTAACATTCCTACATGCTTGTCAACATTTTTTTTTACAAAGTACTATAGTTGCTTCCCTGAGCATGAAATACATGTGCATTTATCTATCAGCTTATCCACCATCCATGTACTCATGACTGCTTGCGTGTCTTTGGGTAAGTCCGTATTTAATTTGTTCCCCCCCCCCCAGTTTTGTGTTATTTAGACTCTAGACTCCTCACAGAGATTCACAGGCATTTTCTTTTCACTTTCTTGATAATGTCATTTTGCTACAGAAGTATTGGAGGACAAACCATTAGACAGAAAGTAAATTTCTTTCTTGTCAAGAGAATGGAATCTCTTTGGTCTGGGTAGAGACCTAACATTCCAAGCAACTCAAAACACGAAACTTAATACAACCCCCTTAGCGAGGCAGATTCGCCTAATGCCATGATGGGGTTAATTCATCCTCCAATGAGATGCCATGATGTAGAGACCTAACATTCCAAGCAACTCAAAACACGAAACTTAATACAACCCCCTTAGCGAGGCAGATTCGCCTAATGCCATGATGGGGGATTAATTCATCCTCCAATGAGATAATGCACTTTTCCTTCCCAGAAACGCAGTGCCAGTGATGGCACTTACAGAGTTAGAGCTATGCTAAGCATCACTCTTTCTTGAAATCCTCTTCTCATCCCCTACCATGTGGCTGTTTTTCTGCCTTGTGGCTGACCTCCATGCTGGCTTAGCCTTTTTTTCCTTCTTCATCTCCCTTCGAAAGGCAACTGCAGAGGCTCACAATTGTAGCCCACGAGGTTTCCTTCTAAGCTCTAGCCAATGACCGCAAGCTTTCTTTTGAGTTCACTCTTAAAGTTTATTATTATTAACAAGACTAAGGGCTCTGAGAGGGAACCCCAGTTCCACAGGTAGCATGATCATATAACATGATTTCACCCCAGCTGGCATGACCCTGTTTTCAGTAGCAAGCTTGTTGCACGCAAGTTTGACTATTGAGACCAATTTGACTATTTCATTTGTGCACATGTTTTGATGTCATGTAGAAGGAATCCAAGATCATCATGAGTTACTTTGTTTTTTCATCTGAGGTAAAAATATTAAATGATATTACAGTCTGATCATTTTGACCCAGTTATCTACGAACAGGCAGAGCCCAGCCTCATAGCCTCATCATTTTGCAAATGGGCAGCCAGTGGTTTAAGAACCATGTCGGGAGAACCTTATATTTTAACATTGAGCAATATTGATTCTGTTTTCAAAAATCAGTTGAGCTTGAGTGTGAATATTTGTGTGTGGACTCAAATATTTTAACATTGAGTGATATTGATTCTGTTTTCAAGAATCACTTGAGCTTAAGTGTGAAGATTTGTGTGTGGACTCAAATCTGCATGTCAGGGCTCCACAGTCATCGATGACTCTAATTTTGCTGTGTTTTGCAAGTCCTCCAACTTGCATTGCTTCTCAAAATTGTTTCAACTTTCTAGGTTTCCATGTATTATCTATAAATTTTAGAACTAGTTTACCTGTTTTTTCAACATAGGTTGAGAGTTTGATAAGTATAGTATCAAAACCTTGGTTGGTTGGTAAGCCTTGATTTGCATGGGAAGCCTTGTGTTCCTAACAATGTTAAGCCATTCCATCCCTGAACATCAAGGTTTTCTATTTAGATTTGTCTTTACTTTATTTAGATTATATTGAAGTTTTCAGTGTACGTGTTGTATGTCTCTTTTGCTAAATTATTGGTTTTTAAATGTTATTTTAAGGGGAAATGTTCAAGGTCACATCCACACTGTTTATCACTAATGTGTAATGACATAATTGACTTTTGTGTGTTGATCTTGTATCCAGAATGTTCTCTGAATTAATTTCTAATATTTTTAGCAGTGTTTAATGGACTCTTTAGGACTTTGTTTTTCTAAAATGTAACATCTTTTGAACACTTTCATCCACATTGTGTATAAATTTGTATTGAATTGTGACTTGTATTCACATCCTTATTCTCTCATATTCCCTCCCACATCTGCTGGCCTCCTCTTTGTCCCCTTAGTCCCCTCCCACTGTATGTCTTATTAATGTTTAAGTTTATGACATGTGCAGAAAGAAATCTTTCTGACTCTCCCCTTGCATCCGGCTCCCCTTTGTCTCTCTTTATTGCTAAGTTCTGCTATGAATCTTTGCTACAATGTTGACTGGAAACAAGTGCAGACATCCTGACATTGTTCCTCATTTTGAGGGGGAAGGCATTCATTAGTTCATCCCACAATGGTACTGTGGGTTTCCTGGGGACGTCTTCTATCAAGCCTCAGAGCTGACTTTTTCTGTGGTTTTTCACAACCGCTTAGTTTCATTTTCTAGCCTTCGCATACACAGAGAGCTGTTTATGTCACTGAAGTCCTAGAGGAAAACTGGGAACATTCTGGTTACTTAACTGGGTACATCTTGTCTGTATAATATAGATAAACCAAAATAATGATTCCTAGCATTTACTAGATTTACATGTTTTCTTCGAAACCTACTGGTGTAGCTTAAGTAATTTAGACCATGTATCAGAAGACAACTTTTTCTTTGACAAAATTATTTTGCCTGCATCAGCATTAACGCTACAGCACGTAGGAAAATCGCATCTGCTTTGCTATCTGATCTAAATGTGTGGACATTTTATAAGAAGAATTCATTTGAAGATCTGTGAGCACTGCGCATCTCTGAAAATGGCAGTGTTTATGCTGACGAGGTACCAGGCAGAGGACGAAGAGGCTGTTTCGCCTTCTTCACCTTGGCCAGATGAGCTGTGGCTGTTCTCTGGGTATCTGACCTCATGCTTTGATGCAAATACGCATTCCCATTGTATCTGTGAATTGGTCAACAGTATCTTGTAAGAAGCATGCCTAGAGTGGGTGACACTTTGGGGCAGGCAACAGACGGGAGCACATAACAGATCCTAGTTGGAGGAGTTGGAGATGTGAGGGCCACAGGTTACTTACATTCATGACATCGAGGAGTAATGAGACACTCACTGAAGCTCAGAGAACTGTGGTCCATCCTTCATTTTGTACAAAACCTTCCAGTGAAGTGTGTGTTAAAGTAGAAACAATTTTTTTTTTTTTTTTTTTTTTTTTTGTAGCATAGGGTGACACAGAGGAAAAGTGGTGGGAAGCTTGTGCCTGCTGTTCCCAGCAGGGAGCTTTACACTACGCACTCTGCCAAGGCGGTTGGACTCCAACCACTCCTAGTTCACCAGCTTTCTTAAACTCTGTATTTACTGGAATAAAAACTCTTTTTTGAGGGGTGATTAACCACGATGGGACCCAAATGTAGCCTTCTCTACTAAGCAATTAAATGATGAGATAATAAACTCAAGTTATAATTGGAGAACTATTTTAAAGAGGAAATTTGGAAGTTAGTGGGGCATGCCACCATGATTACAACACTCACAGCTGCCTCATTTAAAAAGATGGAGCCAGAAGTCTTGTAAAATAAGTGACTGAGAGCAAAGTGTCTGCACATACTGGCACAGTAACAGCCAAGAGCTTCTGAGACTAGAAAGACTTGCTTTTCCTAAGTGACCATTATTGGCTGCATGAGGAAGGAGCCAGTGATGTCCCCTGCATAATGGAATGCCGTTATCACCCAGGACCTCACAGGACATAACCTGAACAAGAGTATAGTGTGTCTATGAGTATATCACTGAGGAGAAGCAAACTTCCAAACTCATTCTACTTCAAGTAACCTGACTTAGTGAAATAATTTCTCTCCTGAATCTACGACTTTGTCTGCTACTGTATATAGACAAGGGGACTGGCTCTTGAAATAATAGTTGGGAGGATGCAACTAACAAAACATAGCTAATGTATGTGGCCTGTGAAATAAAAAGGAATGTAGGTGGCAGAGATGATGTGTTTGAGAAGAAGGGAGCAAGGGGGAGGCTCATGATTCATTTCTGGAGAACTTTTCAGTAAGAAATGCACAGAAGCACAGGTGGCTGCATACTCTGAGCAACAAGTTGGTACCAACTGAATACTCCTTGCTCACTACCTGTTGCAACCGGCTCCACTCTACCTGGCTTGAGACAAAAGACTTAAAAATCCTGGTTAGTTACTATGTTGCGGCCTGCTGCGCTCCGGTCTTCTTCAGGTCCGGGTCTAGAGGGAGAGAGAGTGAGGATAAGGAGAAAAGACGCAAGGAATAGAGACAAGACAGACGTTCTGATCAAGTCTCTGATCAAGTCTCTTTATTTTAAGGGAAATCTAGGGTATTTATACACTTTTGCCCCTTGTAGGCCCGTGGATATGACGTAAGCCTTGGAGGCGTGGCTAGCATGTGGATAGCTGCTTTCTAAAAGGGCTCCCAACAACTACCCATCGTGTTGAGCTTGCAAGGCCTTTTCTTCCTTTGGAGGTGGTGTTCTGAAGAACTTCATCTTCACCTACACCTCATATAGACCATGTCTTCAAGGATCAGCATATAAAGAATAAGTCAGAGGTCCTGAATTAAAATGAATGAGGATGGTGTGTGGAGGAGATATAGCTGGCCAGAGGGACCAAGGCTGACTGACAGAGACAGAACTGGGGGGAACCCCCCAGTGATAGATGGAGCTGATGGGAGATAGGAGGAAAGGCTGAGGTCGTAGGAAAATGTGCTGTCAGATGCCTGGGTAGGAACAGTTTAAGACCTGTCTCAAAAATGAAGAAATCGGTAGGAAGTGAGTCCATAGGGCAGGGGAGTCCATACAAGTATCTCCTTTTCTTTACCATCATTAAAACAACGAAGATAGAGAAGTGACTCAGAACAAGACTGGGAAGCAGGGAAACCTGGTGCCAGTTACTTTCTGACTGAGTGAGTGCAGGAATACCAAATGTTGCTCTAACTTCTGAGGTATCAAAAATTGAATGTGACTCCCTACCTCTCTAGCCCATGAACTAGATCATCTTAGGAGGAATAGAGCAAACTGAACTTGGTCCCTTCATCTGGGGAATGGATGGAGTGTGCAGACCCTGCTAGCCATCAAGATTAGTATTTCACTCCTGAGAGGGGATTGTCAGCACTCCAGATCCAGACAATCCAGACCACAGAGACGCCTCCCTGATGGACTTACAGTTATTTCTTCCTAAAGTGGTGTTTCCCTCAAAAGTTACCAATGCCCTCTCAGCTCATGGTTGCCTGGAGCCCTTGATCAGGCAGGATGAAGAACTACCCATTAGTCCCCATCTCTGTGCTGTCCTAGGCCTCCAGAGTAGCCACTCAGAAGTCAAGCTGGGTTTCAGCACCATTGAGGGCCATCCCTATTTCCACGGCAATGTGTTTTGAAAAGTAGGAAGTGGCTGGATAGGAGTAGGTACAGGAAGGCCCTCCTTGTAGAAAAGAGACACAGCAAGCTGGATTTCCACGTTTTGGCCTTAGATGGAAGACTCTGAGATAGATCCTGAGTCCGTCATCACTCCCTGGCCTTAGAGGATTATACAAATCGTTATTCAATTGGAAGCTGCTCTCTGAATCATCCTGTGAGGGTCCTGTGTCTGGAAAACTCATTTCAAAGTATATTTTCATGACTAAATGTGTCTCAGCCCACCCCATAACTATAAAAATCTTCTTGAGTGCTCGGTTCACAGCTCTGGGTGACCATCTCCCTCTGCAGGTTTGGCACTTTCCTAGAACTGTCCATTCATTTCTTCCTCCTACAGCTGCAAATCCTGATGCCAATTTGTACTTCCTAAAAGAGTCACAGGTTGCAGTGCAGCTCCTGGGTGCTATTACAACTGGGAGGACTCAGTCCCCCTTTGCCCTCTTCCAGGTTATCACCCTTGATCTACCAGTCTCCCTCAAATGTTGGACACTTCCTGTTTCATGGCCACAGCCTCTGCTCATGCCACTCATACAGGAGTGCTTTCCCTTTTCCTGTACCACCTACAGATTATGAGCTCCTTGTGGAGGTCCTGTACCCAAGGCATCTGGGGGCCTGGAAACATTCTATCCAAACAATGATGACTTGTTATTCCTTTTGTGTGCTGGACACACACATAACACATATACATATTCGTTATTTGCTGTCTCTGCCATATGCCAAATACTTTGCTGAGTATTTTTATGCATTTCTTGTGTTATTATAATAAATTTATACATGTCCTGTTGTTGCCCTCTCCCAAATTGAAACGATGAAACTTGAGTTGTAGTTAAATCAAGTATTTGGCTTCAAGTCAAACAGCCAGTAAGTGGCCAAGCCGTGGCTGGCCAGATTCATCCATCTGCCTCCAGAATGGTTTCAATGCTCAGAAAACATCAAATTGTTTTAAGTAAATTGTGGGCTTTGCATCAAGTGAAGCCAAATGTGTGAGCTTTTTTAGTGACTTTGGGCTTGAGCCTTGATTGCTCCTACCTACAAAATGGAGTTAATATTGGAACCACAAGGCTTTCCTATGAACTACATAACCAACATTCAAATGGATATTTGTCAATCCTCCCTTGCTAGGCCTGGGACTGAAGGTGAAGCCAGCGGCCATCAAATTCCAAGGTCCAAGATTTAAGAGGCACACAGTGTTAAGAATGAATCAGATCCAAACAACCTTGACCTGTGCACCTCCCTGTGGCTCCCCTCCAGCCTGTCCCAGCACTGTTCTAGGAAAAACCATTACCACGCTTGCCCAAAATTGGCCTTGGTTGTATTTAGCTATTATGATTCAGATATAAAACACTTCTATAGAATCAAGTGTTTAAAGTACTAGTGGTACTGTTCAGCAAGGACCTTGTAGAGCTTTTGAAAGATGGGGCCCAGCTGGAAAAAGAGGAACTCTGGGGACTTTGTGGTTTATAGCTTGCTTGCTCGTTTTTCTGTCCCAGCCATCTTTGGTTTGCCGAGATGTCAGCAAGCAGTTGCTGTACACTCCTGCCATGTCTGGGCCACACACCACATCTCCCTCATCATGACGTATCACACTTCAATCTATAAGCTCAAATACATTCTTCTCCTTTAACTTATGTTTTCAACATAATATTCTCATTGATTCTTCGGGAATTTCACATCATACACCAGATTACACCCACTTCCCAATTCTTCCATGCCCACCCCCACCCTTGTAACCCCCCCCAAATAAAAATTTTAAAAATATTAATGAAGAAGAGGAAAGTTCAATTTGTGGTATCTACCTATTCACTGGAGCATGGTAAAACTCTCAGTGACCCGCCCCTTAAATAGAACTGAGCCTTGCCCCTCAGAAGTCCTCAATTGTGGAGAGCTAACTTCAGCATCCTTATCATACTTTTTAAGAGTTCTTTTGATGGCTTCCTGTCTCGGCTGTTACTTTTTTGAGGGGTAGAGGTTATGGTGGGGGTTGGAACCACAGAAGCTTTCTATGTTCCTCTTTCTCAGCTGTGTCTGCAGTCATCCATATCACTGCAAAAATAGTGCCCTTGCTCTTCACAGTCAGTGGAAACATGGGTTTCCACGTCGTTTCTGACAACAGCACAGACCACAAACACGGCTCCCAGCTGCAGTAGAATAATTACGATAAATTCATAATATTTTCTTTTTCTCTATTAAACCCAAAGTCTCAGCTGTATGTGGAGTGCCACTCAACACTCAACCATCCTCCAGGGCAGGTCCCATACCTAGGAGTAGTTGCTCAATGGAAAATGGGCCCTGGGTTTTTGTTTACTTTTTTCTTGTGAGCCTTTTGTTTTGGTATTTTTGTTTGTTTATTTTTATTGATTTTTCTGGCCTTGATTTTTTTAATCCTCTGTTAATTTGAGAGTCTAAAAATGCAACAGGTCATGATACATTGTATGAAAATTTTAAATACAATATCAATTTATTAAAATTATGCCATTAGTAATAGTTGTGCAAGCTGAACATCCTTAATCTGAAAATGTTAACTCTAAAACTCTCCAAAATTCAAAATGTTTTAAGCACTAACACATTAGCTCAAAAAGATGGAATTTGCTATCTAGCTCATGTCACAAAACACAAGTACATTAAAAACACTGTACAAATGACCTTCAGGTTACATGAATAGACCTTCAGGTTATGTGGATAGACCTTCAGGTTACATGGATAGGAGCACAGGAGACATAACAGGAGTTCAGGATCAGACATGCCTCCCATCTTTAAGATAGCTCTTTATGTGTATGCAAATATTCCAAAACCCCTTTGAACCTTACCATTTTTAATAAAAAATCTTCAACTACTAATATCACGATGGCTCTCAGACAGTGGGTGTCTTTGGTGAGTGATTGCCTGTGCACAGTGTGGAAGAGATAGGAGGACTATTTGAAGTGACTCAGCCCCAGGTTTCATTCCATCGACCAATGAGATCTAGTATGTTCATATACTCCTCTACAGGAACACATGCAGGCCTCAGCCAACACTTCTTGTAATTGAAAGTATGATGCCTTCTTTATGTAGATATTCTAGTATATAGCATGTTATAAAATATATGCAAAGCAGGCACCTCCATCATATGTCATACACACACAACACACTTATTCATGCACAGCCTAGAGAGGTGGGAGTTTAGTGTGCTAGGAACAAGAAACTGCAAGAAGGAACAGTAATTCAAAACCGGTGCCGGAGAATTGATAATGAACACCAGGAAGTCCTCATTAAGAAGGCATCTATTGTTGAACTGATACAGCTTCCGCTGGGACACAGGAAAAGCTCATGACCTGAGACACTTCAGGCTGGACTAGGCACTACCCCAGAGCACAAGAAAAAAAAAAAAAAAAAAAACCCAAAGTGTTCACTTGCTGTGAGATGCCAGAGACAGCCTCAGGCTTCTGTCTGAATCAGGGGAGAGAGCAGACCTTGGGGCAGAACTGAGAGTCCTTTGTGCATCAGAGGTCTAGGGACACTGAGAGGCAATGGAGGGTGTCGCTCCAAATTACACAACAGGCAAGGAGAAGAATGCAATGAGCAGGTCGCAAATCAGGCAAAGGTGATGGCCTCGGTGTCTGTATTTCTTGGCGTGTGACAAGGTAACATGCACAAGCTGTCTGATCCATCAAAAGGCAACATGGAAGATCCTCATGGGTGCCTGTGAAAAGTGTTGGCAGTTGGTGGACCACTGTGTTGCAAAGTGTCCTAATGTATGTTGAACCCAGGAAGCTCAGCCATGGCTGGGCAGCCTCTGTGAAGGCATGTCAAGATGGCTGTGGTGTTGAGAAGCATAGGCTATAGAAAAGTTACCTGCAATGCTCACTCATCAAGTCGGTCTGAGAGGTGCTCGTTTACACACTAGAAACATACAAAATTCAATATCCCAAATGGCCTATGTACAAGCTGAGTGTCCCTTAGCCAAAAACATGGGGTGAAAAGTACTTTAGATTTGGGGTTTGATCAGAGTTTTGGATTTTTAAAGTCTTCATAAGTTGGACATTTCTAATATGAAAATCCAAAATTCAAAATATTTTAAAATCTGGAAATCTGAAATGCTTCAAAGTTAAATTCAGATATTAGAGTACTTGAGATTTAGGGATTTTTGTATTGTTTTGTTTGTTTTTTGTTTTTGTCTTTTGGACTAAGGATTCACAAACTGCAGGTAATGACAATGGACACATTAATCAGGGTAGAGGTTAACACATAAGTTGTGGAGTTAATATGCAAGTCTTAAGTGGCAGAACCACAGCAACTGCCTGGCTCATGATAGGAATGGCGTGTTTGATGCGGGAAGAGTATGACTTTAGCTATTAACATATAGGAAATGAGTTAACTGAACATGAATTAGAAGTGTATCAGTAGTGGGACTTCATGCACATAAGTGCTGTGTCCCTGTCTGCATGCCCTTCTGCCAAAGGTTTTAGCTCATCCCTGAGCTACACTGGTCAGACCCTGTGTACTGGACACCACAGTGGAGAGGCGCTTGACAATGGGTTTGCCAGAAAACAATAAATTCAGGAAAGTTCAGAAAGATTTAGGAAGAAGGAAATTGGGTTAGATAGCAATTCTGTTAAAATATTGTCATGGGAGGTGAGGAGAGAAGACAGAGGTAGGAGAAACAGAGTGAGACTTAAGGAAGCCATTCCTGACAGCAAGCATCTTAGCAGAATGGGCTGTTGATAAACAACATGTCGGTACAAGTGCGAGCAGAGTCTGAACAGCTGCCTTCCATGGGCACCTAAGGTGGTTCTGGTGTGGGTGTGTAGACAGATTGATGTGTCTTGCCCAGGGTTGAGTCCAAGTCACTGCACTGCCAACCCTACCAGCGCCAGCAGAGGGCGCTATCCAGAAGGGCGCAGGCTGGCTCCCTTGTGGCTGGGGGCGGGAGGTCCTCCTAAATTGGCAGGGGATGAGCTATGGAAGCAATTGACAGGGGTCTTGGTGGCCAGGTCCTGAGGGAAAATGCAAGGAGTTTAACTAAAATGGGGAGTACAGGTTCTTTACCTGCACACATGCAAATCTCCGCAGACAGGGCCTGTGAGCTGGACAGGCAGTGTAAACTCTGAAAAGGAACCTCAGGCCTCAGAGGAACACTAGGGCACAGCCTTGGTACTTCTCAGGGTCTCGTTTATTTGGAGTTTCCCCTGATTATTTCCCCATCCCCGTGCCCGTTACCCGCACCCCTTCATCCCCGACTGCGCAGGCTGCCCTGCCCATCCTGTATGGGGCTTATTTTCATTTACCAATCTCCCAACTGACCAGGACCAATTAGCCAAGGAGTTGGAGCTAGAACAGCGTTTCTCTCCCTCTTCAGGGAATTAACTGCTCAGAAATGGCTGGTCCAAGGGCTCTGTAGCAACAGAGCAACACGTCCTCTTCGGGTTTTCCTGGGGGTAAACTGAAGGGAGTTACAGCTGGCTCGGTCTATCTCAGCATCTCCTACAGGTTTAGCAAACTTAAATATCCCACAAGTGACTCCACAGAGGGAAAGGGGGGAACTACCGAACATCCTCCCGACCTCACCTCAGCCAATCAGCTTCCTCAGCCACAGAGGTAGCCATGGGTGTCTGGACATGGTTCAGTTCTAGACTGCAGACACTCTCTGCTGTGTCCCTGAGCATCTCCATCTGTCCCTGCCCTGGCATCCTGTGGGTCCTTGCATGTGAGCTCGCAGCCAGCTGAACACTAAACAGACAGGCCAGTGATTTCCCCCGTTGCCACAAAGCTCTTAGGGAGTGAAAATACACATTCACCCATGAGCACCTTCATCCTCTCAGGATGAGTGGAAGTGTTTTTCTCTCTCTCTTCCTTCCTCCTCTCCTCCCTCTCACGAAACTACAATGGTCACTCTTCTACAGGCAGATTCTTGAGCCCTGGGATTTCAGCAGATAAACTACGATTAAAAGCGGTCACGGTTCATAAGGCTTTGTTCATTATAAACTTACTTTCTTCTGGCTTCTCTAAGAAGCCAGTGATGCCCAAAGGAGGGACACAACCCTTTTGTACCTGGTGGGACAGTTTGATTGTTTATGTCCAGCTGTTCCCTTCACTATGGGTGCAGCTGGGTAAACCATAGAGCTGGCCAGAGAGGGGACATGGCAGTCCACAGAAGGGAGCTGGCACAGCTGGGTAAACGGGAAAGCAGGCCAGAGAGGGGACATGGCAGTCCACAGAAGGGAGCTAGGGAGGCCTGTAAAACCAGTTGCCTGCAGACCAGAGAGGACAGCAATCCAAATCAAAAATCCTCCACACAACTTCCAGCAGGACAAACAACCTTTGTTTGTAGCACATGATTCTTAAGAGGAAAAACTGACAAACAAAAGGCAAATGTTCACCCAGCTGCAACCCTATACTTTTAAACAAATTATTAAGTAAATAGTCAGGAGATGTCTGCCAACCATTCACTGGAAAGTGAGGAGGGCTGGCTGGCCCCAGATTGTGCTATTAAAAAAAAAAGTCAGAGTATTTTTGTTATGGAAATCTATCCAATCTATCCACATACATATAGGTGGTCGTTGGGTTCCCTTCCAGGATTGAAACACCTTTGCTCTAGTTCCAACTTCTAGATTGAAAATTATAGCTTGGGCAAGCATGCTATTATTGTTGAGATGAGGGTGTTCAGAGATCAGACTGGATCTAGGAGACTAGAGGTGACAATTGCTTAGAGGTACAAATGCCCTCTTGGTGACAGGGATTGGAGGTGAACAGTGTGGGAGTTGGGGGTGTAAAACTACAGGGCTAGAGACGTAGTTCAGGGCAAAACCCAGTTCAGTTCCCAGTATATCAAAGCAAAACAAAGAACACAGAGAAGGGAAGAGTGCAACCAAGCTGCCCGTGGTAACAGTACCTAAGATGATGTCTCAGGGGCCCTGGGACGGTACCCCTATACTCATTTCGGTGCTGGCTGAATCCAGTCCAGATGGTTACCCTTGTGTGGGCCTAGGGCCATTGGAGTTGCCCCCTGAGATTTCACTGTCCACTCACAGGCTGCTCCTGGCTCAGGGGTGGACACAGACAGCTGGAGATCCTGGGCTAAAAGCAGAAGTACAGACAGAAGGTTCTGTCAACACCTGGCCATGATGGCTAACAGGCCAAGCATGCAAGCTGGCGTTGTCTAGCATTCAGTGCTCTTTCTAATGTGATTTCACTGAGGCAGGCAATGAACAGGGGTGTTTGACAAGAGAAATGTTTCCAGAAGGTGTTTGAACCATGTCTTGTCTTTTCTGTATTCTGAGGCTTAGGCATCTGGAACCTTCCTGACCCTGATGGTTCTTCCCATGGGCTAGTTAATGCCTGCCAAATAGCCTGTCAAGTGCAAACTAACCAATCAGGACAGGCTGAGGTTGTCAAACAACCCAAACGAAATCTGCTTGCCTTTCTTTCTCTTGCTTTCCTTCTGCCTTCCAAGCAGTTAGCGCTCTCATGGCACAGTGGCACCCTCCTTTAGGGACCTGTGAGTAACAAACCGACCTTCCTTCCTCCCCCTCCCCCTTTTGAATCATTAAATGATTTTTATTGGATATTACATTTACATTTCAAATTTTATTCGCTTACCCCATTCTCCCCCACCCAGGAGCCCCCTATCCCATCCTCCCTCCTCCTGCTTCTATGAGGATATACACCCACCTACCCCCCCCAACTCCCACCTTCCCACCCTCGAATTCCCACCCTCGAATTCATCCAGCCTTCATGGGACCAAGGATCTCCTCTCCCACCTATGCCCAACAAGGCCATCCTCCCCTACATATACAGCTGGAGTCATGGGTCCCTTTCTATGTGCTCCCAGGCTTAGACCCTGGGGAGCTCTGGTTGGTATTGTTGCTCTCCTCATGGGGTCACAAACCCTTTCAGCTCCTTCAGTCTTCTCTCTAACTTCTCCATTGGGAACCCCTTGATCAGATCAATGGTTAGCTGTGAGCATCCACCTCTGTATATGTCAGGCTCTGGCAGACCTCTAAGGAGACAGCTATATCAGGCTCCTGTCAGCATGCACTTCCTGACATCCACATCAGTTTTTACCTTTGGTGACTGCACATGGGATGGATACCCAGGTGGAATGGTCTCCAGACAGTTTCTGTCCCACACTTTGGTCTCCTTCAGTTTCTGTCCCACACTTTGTCTCCATATTTGCTCCCTTGAGTATTTTGTTACTCCTTCTAAGTAGGACCAAGACACCCACACTTTGGTCTTCCTTCTTCATGAGCTTCATGTGGTCTGTGAGTTGTATCTTGGCTATTGTGAGCTTTTGGGCTAATATTCACTTATCAGTGAGTGCATGCCTAATGTGTGTTCTTTTGTGATTGGGTTACCTCATTCAGGACGATATTTTCTAGTTCCATTCATTTGCCTAAGAATGTCAACAAATTCATTGTTTTTAATAGCTGTGTAATACTCCATTGTGTAAATGTACCACATTTTTGTATCCATTCCTCTGATGAAGGACATCTGGGTTCTTTCCAGCTTCTGGCTATTATAAATAAGACTGCTATGAACATAGTGGAACATGTGTCATTGTTATATGTTGGAGCATCTTCTGGGTATATGCCCAGGAGTGGTATAGCTGGGTCCTCAGGTAATGCTATGTGGTAGATTGTATCAGGATGTCAGTCGTAACTTTTTCAGGGATTTCTGTTTGGAATATTCATTATGAGAAGCCAGCAAATATCTATAGAATAGAAAGCTGGAAAATTGACTTTAAAGATTAGTATTATACACAGTATTAGAACAAATCAAATAGAAAAGGCTTAGAATATAAATCTACTGGTTTTTATTAGGGATCTCAGTCCCAATATTCCCTACTTGATGATGGTTCAACCTTGAGTTTTCAATGTGCTTATGATGTTACATACACTTGGTGGAAACTGGAGTGTGCAATTTAGATCTGATCTTTTTCTGTGTTCATCCTATGTAGTAAGTTGCCCTTTCAGCACTGAGCCCAGCTGCTGCCAGCCCTTTGAACTCCAGTTCTCTGAATATGCAGTGTTGCACAGCTGGAGTGTGTAGCACAAGGTCCTTCCCTCTTAGGGCATCTATGTCTTCTAGTGGGTTAGAGTAGCATCGTCTCATTCTGCAGGTTGTCAATTGTACAAAGATTTTTCACTCCTTCTCCTGGCGAGGGTTCTGAAGGATTGCCCACCCCAGTTACTAAGCAATGCCTTATCTCTTTAGGTACATTTCTTCACATTCTGTCAATCATGTATGAGATCAGAGTCAAAGCTCTCCATCGTCCTTGCTTTGAAATGTTTGAGAATTAGATGTCTCTAGTACCTTTGTTGGTAATCGCATTAACCATGGCCAGCATGCTCGCTCTGGCTTTCTGTTCCACTTGTTGATTATTGAGATGACATGGGGCAATTGAGCCTTTTATTTGTCCCACTATCTGCTACTTCTTTCTCTCTCATGATTCACCACTCACAACCATACCTCCTCCTTTTAATAGTGCTGAGGTAACTCAGTCTATATTTTCCTATTTTGAGTCCATTATCAGTGAGTGTAGAGCAGACCAGGGCATCCCAACAGAAGAACTGAGGCCAGCAACCTCAAAGGACTCTGCCTTTCTGTGGCCTCCCGATTCCGTGGAATGTGGCTGTTGTAGACAATTTCCTTCATGGGTTTCAAAGAAGATGACATGGAATCTGATAAGATTGTAAGGGTGAAACTACATCTGTCCTCGGAGAAACAGTAGCTGGTCTAGGGTCACCTTCCTTCCCACACCGCCCTGCTTAGAACACTGTCTTTAGTGAACTGAGTAAGGGCCTCTGGGGCTGGCACTGGGGACTAATGCTTGCTTGCTGGGGCTTCCTTTCATGTCAGCTCCCATCACCCGGCTCTCCCAAAGCCTCTTCATCTCCTTACGCACTCTCCCATGTTTTTGATGTATACACAGCTGTGAGGTCTTTAAAGGAACAAAGGGAGGGAATTTCATTATCAGATTTACTGATAGTAAAATTCAATCCATTTTTATTCTTACTCTCCTTGCTAGTCACATCTGAATCCCCTTACTGACTGTGCATAAGACCTTGGCTACACAGAAATGCTATTTTGCTCGTGGTCTGATTTGCACTGATAAACCAGAGAAGGGTGGTCCCAGGCTTGCATCTTGTCCCTCCCAGCACTTTCTTTCTCCCTTCCTCAATAGCTCTCTTCCCTTCTAGGAAATGCCACAGCATTTTTGGACTCTGACCACTCTAATTTCCAAATATCATCATCAATGAACATAATAACTACGACGCACGATGCCTTGCATCATTACCCCATTCAATGACTGACAGTCTAATGACAGCATTGAGAACAATGACAATGGCAGTCAGCCTGAGTGAGCAGCCTGTATGTGACAAGACACCATGCGTGGGGATTTGCACCTGTTAACTCCCTGGACAATTACTGTGTTATTTATACACAAAGAAGTCTCAGGAAGACTCAACAATTTGGGATTAAAACTGCACCTAAGGGCACGTGGCAATCCTAGCAGATGCATCTTCATCCACCCTGCTAAATCCCAGCGGCTCTGACTTGAAGCCCACCCAGGCAGAGCTTCAAATTGGCATAATTTATTTAATAATACTTGGCTTCACATAGCTTATTAAAACCATCTCGTTATGAGGAGCAAATGCTTGCGCTGGACGGAGGGCAGTGGGAGCCTTCAGCATCAATGAGCTGCTCTTGGCAGGCGTTTCTGGCAGATAATCCTATTAGTTCCCTTCTACCACCTCCTCAGAAATTCAGCCTCACTGCACAGGGCACCTGGGCTGCGCTTATAGAGAGTGAGGAGATGGGGGAGGACAGGAAGTGGAATGAACGTGTGGCTATTTACAATGTGTCTCTTAAGGTCTTTATTTATTTGATGATAGTATTACATTATATACATACATAGTATTATTGATGATAGTATTACAGAAAGCTGATGCTTCGTCCAGTACGTGTCCAGGGGTCTGCTGCTCTTACTGTGATGTACTAAGGGTAATATTTTAAAACACTGAATACTTTGATCTTGAAGAGGCCAGGTGCCAGAGTCTAGCACTTCCACAGTATTGAGTCCTCGGGCTACTGTACTTCCAAAGGCTTCCCTATCGTCCCGTCTGATGTAGCCACATTATCCTGACCCTTTTCCATATAGACTTCACTATTTCATTCTTGGGGCTGTTAAATCAGTCTTGACATTTCTTCTCAAGAACTTGCTAGTCTAGGAACGTTAATATTCTCCCCACTGCCCCAACCTTGACTCCTTGGTACTGAGCCTAGATCCCAGCTCTGCCTGGTTGACTAGGTTAAAGGTAGGCTCCCTGAAATTGGCTCAGAGCCAACAGATATCTGGCACAGGGAGATGAATTAGGTTCAGAGCAGTGGAGAGCAGGTGGCTGAGCAGGCCTACGATGATCGTCACCCATTCTCCATGATACTACGCATATGAGCACACACAAACGCTCAACATTGTCACTACCACCAAGGCGACCATCAGACGGTGGCCACAGGGGTCTCCACTCCAGGAATGGTGGGCAGTTACTCATCTAAAGCAAGAAGTATAAGCCAGTGAACTAACCACAGTGAACCAGGACCACTGAGCACATGTCATTTCTGGGCGCAGAGCCAGTACTCCAGCCTGAAGCTATGTCTGTCACCAAGGCTGTCAAGTGTAAAGTGACTTAGTCTTCAGTAATTAGGCATCTTTAAGCAAAAACGTAGCCTGATTAATATAGGATGAGGTAAGTCAGAAATAATAACATGAACAGTAATAATTGGTCTATTATTTACATAAAATTACATATTTATTTAAATTGAAGTTTTACATTTATTTATTTACTCACTGTCTCTACTTTATTTCTGTTTATCTCTCTGTCTCTCCCTGTGTGTCTCTGTGTGTGTGTGTGTGTGTGTCTTTGTTTGTGTATGCATGTGTGTGTGGTTGTAAGCATGGATCTTAGAGTTCATTGCTGTCATAAAACACCATGACCAAAAGCAACTTGGGAAAGAAGGATTTATTTCATCGCACAACTCTCAGGTCACAGTCTATCACTGAGGGAAGTCAGGCAGGAACTCAAACCCGGGTCTTCTAGGCAGGAACTGAAGCAGAGGCCATGGAGTCACACCTACTGGCTTGCTCATGCTGGCTTGCTCAGCCTGCTTTCTTATATATCTCAGGCCAAGCTGCCCAGGGTAGCACAACCCACAGTGAGCAGAGCCCCCCCCACATCCATCATTAGTTAAGACAACACCCCGCAGACTTGCCTGTCTTATAGAGGCATCTTCTCAGTTAAGAGTCTCGCTTCCCATATATGTCTATGTTTGGGTTAAGTTGACAAAAACTAACTAGAAACGCGTGTGTGTGTGTGTGTGTGTGTGTGTGTGTGTGTGAGAGAGAGAGAGAGAGAGAGAGAGAGAGAGAGAGAGAGAGAGAGAGAGAGAAAATGGAACTGAGTCTTTCCTTCTATCATATAGATTCTGAGGACTGAATTCAAGCCATCAGGCTTGGCAGAGAGTCCTTTTACCTGGTGAGCCATCTCAGTAGCCTAAAATAACTTAATTGATCCTTATTTATTTATCTATGCATCAATCTCTCTTTTTTTGCACACACATGTATTCACTTTTGTTCAGTGGGCATCTGAGCTCAAAGAGGAGGAAGGTATTGTACTGGGTCCTCTGCTGAAGAGATGGTCCTCAACCCAGGAACCCAAAGAACATAGTCAAAATGCCTTGATTTCTACGACAAAAGTAAGCAACAGGATGCTGTGGGCAGACTCACAAACGTTGCTTCCGGAAGTGCTTATCCCAATCTCTCTCCCACATACCCATTTTGTTTTTGGTAAAACTGAGGGCCTCATCTTCATCCAGCACCAGGATCATCCAAGGAACTCATGGGTGTAGACACTGGCTTCCTCTCTTGTAGCCAGAGATCATGTCACGAGTGTCCATGCCACAGAGTTAGCAAGAAAGGAGAGTGTACATGCAGGGACACAGAGATGGATGTGGAAACCGCCTCCCACCATCCTATCCTATCAGACTTCCTTCAAGAGAGACAGCCCATGGGCTCCTGGGAGCTGTTGGTCCTCATTCATACTTTCAAGGGAAATAAATTGCAAACTCCCACGGTACTAGCAGAGCTCATGGCCAGAACACTTCAGTAAGTAGCTTGAGTGTACAGATGCATAAGATAGCATAGTTCTTGGTGATAGACTAACCCTCACATTCACCATACACAGGAAGACTTTAGCCCAAATATTCCGCTCCTAAAGAGCCGAACTTTTCAGAATCAGGTCTCTGTGAAGAATCTTCTGAAATTCTTTCCAAGGTGCCAAGGCTGCTCTGGGAAAAGATTCAAAGTTTGGGTCAGACTCTGGGCGGGTGACTGCCTGGCACAAGCCACAAGATGGGTGCCAGCAATGGGTAAGACTGTTAGCAATCACCCATGCACTGGTCATATACCTGTGCTCTTTGCTCAGGAACAATGTATGGCTATGATTGGCCATGATCTAGGTATGGCTCGTGACCCTTCACTCCACTTCTCTGCAGTGGGAGAAAGGCTTGTTTATACTGGTTGGGAAAAGATTTGCCGCGAGCTTCTCCTCTCTTCTTTCTCTGTGTCTTTTAGTATTTTCCTCAGTTAGTGTTTAGTATTTCCTCTCATTAGTCATTTCCACTTACCCACATGGCAGTGTGACACAAGAACCCTGTGACCGCTTAGAACCACATATGGAACCAAACTCCCTGTATAGTTAGTGCCTTTTCTATGCACACACAGAGATAATGAGATTTGGTTAATATTTGGTCAATAAACAAGACAAATTAAGAGATTAAAAATAAAGTGATTAAAAATAATCATCATCTTCAGTTGTAATGAAAGTTATCTAACACTTGTGAATTCTTCATTTCTGGAATGTTCCGTTTAATATCCTTGGACCTTGGTTGATGGTGAGTATCAAAAATAGCAGATAGCTGAACTGAGGGCAAAGGGGGATTTGCAAAGAGTTAGCTCAGCACCAGTGTCATGGGCTAAATTCATGGATTGAGTCCTAACACCTAGAGATCTCAGAGTGTAGAGTCCTTACAGAAAAAAAATATTAATTATTAGGAATGGGTCCTAATCCAATGTGACTGATATCCTCGTGAGAAGTTAACTGTGGAAGAGAGACTGTACTGTTTGCTTCTCCCATTGCTGTGATTAATACCAGACCAAAGCTCTGTAAGAAAGGAAGGGCTTATCCCACCTTATAGTTTCAGGTACAGACTCTTATGGTGGGATTATGGGGATGTCCTGGCTGCAGGTGTCTGGTGCTTGCCTCTTTCTCTCCTGCGTATTCAGTCCTGGACACTACCCCACATATACTCACACTTATGGTGAGTCTCCTCTTTGCAGGTAAACCTCTCTGGAACTGCCCTTAGAGGCACCAGGCACATGCTTCCATAGTGACTCCAAATTCAATTAAGGGGACAATGAAGTGTGACCACAGAGACCCCGGCTGGGGTCTTTCGCATATGCAAAAGATCACATCCTAACAAGACATGCCACTAGACCTCCAACTGACAGCTAAGCAGAGAGACCACAGGGAAAAGCAGCTCTGCCAACACCTCCAGCTCGGACTTCCAGCCTCCAAACTCTGGGACCCACACATTTCTGACATGTAAGCTTCCAACATGTGGTACTTAGGTATGGCATCCCTGACTGACTAATGTGGTACCATGTAAAATTAAAAATACAGCCAAATGTAAAGGAATAAAGTAATTGTCCTAAATCTTTCCACACAAGAAAAATTTTAGTTAATATTTTAGTGGATTTTAAAAAATAAATTTAAAAAACCTATTGTATAAGAAGATATATTAGCCAGTAACCGTGGCTAGAAATTATATTCAACATCCAGCCTGCCTTCTTATTGTGAAACAAATGGATGAACGCTGCCTTAGAGCAACGTCTGGCCACTCACACGGCACCATGACTTGAACACTGGTCGTATTTTTCTAGACAGACTCTCACATTCAACATTTTATTATATTTATTAGGGAAATTTTTTTATGTTTGTAAATAGAGGTTTGTGAAATATGTGCCATTTTGTGTCATATTTTAAAGAGATTACATGTTTCCTTTAACCTTAAATTGGTAACCACTTATTTTTTCAATATTTTCTTATTGGCTATTATATTTACATTTCAGATTTTATTCCCTTACCCCATTCCCTCCACCACCCAGGAACTCCCTATCCCATCCTCTCTTTTCCTGCTTCTATGAGGATGTACCCCCACCTACACACCCACTCCCACCTCCCCACACTCAGTGTTCAGCCTTCATGGGACCAAAGATCTCCTCTCCCACCTATGCCCAACAAGGCCATCCTCCCCTACATATACAGTTAGAGTCATGGGTCCTTCCCTATTTACTCCCAGGCTGGTGGTTTAGACCCTGGGGAGCTCTGGTTGGTTGGTATTGTTGCTCTCCTCATGGGGCCACAAACCCTTTCAGCTCCTTCAGTCTTCTCTCTAACTCCTCCATTGGGAACCCCTTGATCAGATCAATGGTTAGCTGTGAGCATTCACCTCTGAATGTGTCAGGCTCTGGCAGACCTCTAAGGAGACAGCTATATCAGGCTTTTGTCAGCATGCACTTCCTGACATCCACATCATTGTCTACCTTTGGTGACTGCACATGGGATGGATACCCAGGTGAAATGGTCTCCAGATGACCCCTCCTTCAGTTTCTGTCCCACACTTTGTCTCCATATTTGCTCCCTTGAATATTTTGTTACTCCTTCTAAGTAGGACCAAGGCACTCACACTTTGCTCTTCCTTCTTCATGAGCTTCATGTGGTCTGTGAGTTGGCTATTTCAAGCTTTTGGGCTAATATCCACTTATCACTGAGTAATACCATGTGTGATCTTTTGTGACTGGCTTACCTCACTCATGATGATATTTTCTAGTTCCATCCATTTACCTAAGAATTTCTCGAATTCATTATTTTTAATAGCTGAGTAGTACTTCACTGTGTAAAGGTACTACATTTTTTGTATCCATTCCTCTGATGAAGGACATCTGGGTTCTTTCCATCTTCTGGCTATTATAAATAAGGCTGCTATGAAAATATTGGAGCATATGTTTTTGTTATATGTTGGAGCATCTTCTGGGTATATGCCCAGGAGTGGTACAGCTGGGTCCTCAGGTAACGCTATGTCCAATTTTCTGAGGAACCACCACACTGATTTCCAGAGTGGTTGTACCAGCTTGCAATCCCATCAACAATGGAGGAGTGTTCCTCTTTCTCCACATCCTCGCCAGCATCTACTATCACCTGAGTTTTTGATCTTAGCCATTCTGACTGGTGTGAGGTGGTATCTCAGGGTTGTTTTGATTTGCATTTCCCTGATGACTAAGGATGTTGAGCATTTCTTAAGGTGCTTCTTGGCCATTTGAGTATCCTCAGTTGAGAATTCCTTGTTTAACTCTGTATCCCATTTTAAATAGGGTTATTTGGTTGTCTGGAGTCTAATTTCTTGAGTTCTTTGTATATATTGGATATTAGCCCTCTATCGATTGCAGGATTGGTAATAATCTTTTCCCAATCTGTTGGTTGCCATTTTGTCCTATTGACAGTGTCCTTTGCCTTACAGAAGCTTTGCAATTTTATGAGGTCCCATTTGTCAATTCTTGATCTTAGAGCATAAGCCATTGGTGTTCTGTTCAGGAACTTCTCCCCTGTGCATAGGCATTCAAGGGTCTTCCCTACCTTGTTTTCTATTAGTTTCAGTGTATCTGGTTTTATGTGAATGTCCTTTATCCACTTGGACTTGAGCTTTGTTCAAGGGGATAAGAATGGATTGATTTGCATTCTTTACATGATGACCTCCAGTTGAACCAGCACTATTTGTTGAAAATGCTGTTCTTTTTCCACTGGATGTTTTTAGCTCCTTTGTCACAGATCATAGGTATGTGGGCTCATTTCTGGATGTTCAATTCTATTCCATTGATCTTCCTGCCTGTCTCTGTACCAATACCATACAGTTTTTTTTTATCACTATTGCTCTGTAGTACAGTTTGAGCTCAGGGATTGTGATTCCCCCAGAAGTTCTTTTATTGTTGAGAATAGTTCTCGCTACAAGCTTCTTATTAATATAAAAGTGAGATAAATAGTGTTGCTATCATAGGCATTGTGCCTGTATAACACATTTAGGAATACAAGGCGTAGACCCAGTCCTTCTTTAAATTTTTTAACTTATTTGAGATGGTTAGACTGTGAGTTAAGGGCCTATAGCAAATTCATGGCTTTGAGTTTATTGTTAGGGTGTTTTCCATATTTTCTTTACAAATAGCTGAGAGGAGTTAACAAACAACAGTCCAGATTGCCTTACATGGATAGTTGGTTTTCAAAACATCAGAAATCCACAGAATTGATGTTACAAACATTTCTGTATTAATGTTCATTTTGATTAGAGACCTGTCTGCTCCTGATAGCTTCCTGTCTTGGATTCTAAGAAGAAATTGAGCATCTTTGGAGTTATTCCAATTGTGGTGAGACAGCCACTAGGCAAGAATTGCCTCTTTCCATCTACAGACAAATTACTGTCCAGAAAATGACACACTTGCAGAATAGTCGACTGATTATATCTGCCAAGACAGAGTACTCAGCCCTTAATAATTCTGCATCACTAGGTCTGTCAGATGATCCTGGGCCAGAAGGCTGAAGATCGGATGCTCCAACATTCTGTAGTATAGGAATTGTCCAGGTGTTCAGAGGTCTCTATAAATTGGCTATGTTTTAGAAGCTATGCTTTGTGCTTCCCATAATTTCAGTTAACTCAGTCATTCTGGATTTCTGATGGGGTTGAAAACTTATAGTCTCATAGCCAATCCCAGCTATTTACTTTGAGAGAAAAGATCTGAGTGGATGGTTTTCAGCTGACATTCATTCTAAAGCCAAGAAAAAAGCCAGGTTCAGAACTAAGTCTTTTATTTAGGAGAGATGACAGAGGCTCTGCTTAGTCAACAAAATGATAGAGTGGGTATTAGGTCTATCTTGCACCTTACTGACATAAATTGGTATAGTTATGCTCTAACTGTATTTTGAGAGAAAAGTTTTATTTTAACAGGAAGGGTGATATGTAGGAGGAGCTAAGATGGGAGGAGTACGGAGAGGAGGAGTAAGGAGAGGAGGAGGAGAAGGAGAGGAGGAGCTAGGTGATGAGAGAGAAAGAGAGAGGGGGGCCAGACATGGAGGCAGATGTTCACATGTCTCTGCCAGTCAAAGATAGTTGATATATCTAGGTTGGGTATTAGGTTACACTTCTGATTGATATTGAGCGACTTATAAAGCCTTTGGTTAACATTTTAAAAATTGTATAAAAGCAAAAAGGAGAACGGGGTATAGAATAGGGGTTTTCTAGGGAGGGGAAATGGGGAAAGGGGATGGCATCTGAAATATAAATAAAATATCCAATAAAAAATAAATTAAAAAAAGAAGAGAGAATAGTTCTCACTATCCTGGGTTTTTTGTTATTCCAAATAAATTTGCAAATTGCTCTTTCTATCTCTATGAAGAATTGATTTGGAATTTTGATGGGGATTGCATTGAATCTGTAGATTGCTTTTGGCAAGATGGACATTTTTACTAAATTAATCCTTCCAAGCCAGGAGCATTGGAGATCTTTCCATCTTCTGAGATCTTCTTCAATTTCTTTGTTCAGAGACTTGAACTTCTTGTCATACAGATCTTACATTTGCTTGGTTAGATTCACTCCAAAATATTTTATATTATTTGTGACTACTTATATTATACTTATATTATTTGTGACTAAGGGTGTCATTTCCCTAATTTCTTTCTCAGCCTGTTTATCCTTTGAATAGAGGAAGGCTACTGATTTGTTTGAGTTGATTTTATATCCAGCCACTTTGCTGAAGTTGTTTATCAGGTTTAGGAGTTCTCTGGTGGAAGTTTTAGGGTCACTTAAGTATACTAATATATCGTCTGCCAATAGTAAAATTTTGACTTCTTCCTTTCCTATTTGTATCCCTTTGACTTCCTTTTGTTGTCTAATTGCTCTGGCTAGGACTTCCAGTACTATATTGAATAGGTAGCGTGAGAGTGGGCAGCCTTGTCTAGTCCCTGATCTTAGTGGGATTGATTCAAGTTTCTCTCCATTTAGTTTGATGTTGGCTACTGGCTTGCTGTATGTTGCTTTTACTATGTTTAGGTATGGGCCTTGAATTCCTAATCTTTCCAAGACTTTTAACATGAAGAGATGTTGAATTTTGTCAAATGCTTCTCAGGATACAGTGAGATGATCATGTGGTTTTTTTTCTTTGAGTTTGTTTATATAGTGGATTACATTGATGGATTTCTAAATATTAAACCATCCCTGCATTTCTGAGATAAAGCCTACTTGATTATGATTGATGATTGTTTTGATGTGTTCTTGGATTTGGTTTATGAGAACTTTATTGAGTATTTTTGCATCGATATTCATAAGAGAGATTGGTCTGAAGTTTTCTTTCTTTGTTGGGTCTTTGTGAGGTTTAGGTATGAGCGTGATTGTAGCTTCATAGAACAAATTGGGTAGTATTCCTTCTGTTTCTATTCTGTGGAATAGTTTGAAGAGAATTGGTATTAGGTCTTCCTTGAAGGTCTGATAGAATTCTACACTAAAACTGTCTGGTCCCTGACTTCTTTTGGTCAGAAGACTTTTAATGACTTCTATTTCTTTAGGGGTTATGGGACTGTTTAGATGGTTTATCTGCTCCTGATATAATTTTGGTACCTGGTATCTGCTAGAAATTTTTCCATTTCATCCATATTTTCCAATTTTATTGAGTATAGGCCTTTGTATTAGGATCTGATGTTTTTTAAATTTCCTCAGTTTCTGTTGTTATGTCTCCCTTTTCAGTTATGATTTTATTAATTTGGATACTGTTTCTGTGCCCTTTGGTTAGTCTGGCTAATGGTTTATCTATCTTGTTGATTTTCTCAAAGAACCAGCTCCTGGTTTTGTTGATATTTTGTATAGTTCTTTCTGTTTCTACTTGGTTGATTTCAGCCCTGGGTTTGATTATTTCCTGCTGTCTACTCCTCTTGGGTGTATTTGCTTCTTTTTGGTCTAAAGCTTTCAGGTGTGCTGTCAAGTTGTTAGTGCATGTTCTTTCCAGTTTCTTTTTGTAGGCACTTAGAGCTATGAGTTTTCCTCTTAGCACTGCTTTCATGGAATCCCACAAGTTTTAGTATGATGTGTCCTCACTTTCATTAAATTCTAAAAAGTCTTTAATTTCTTTATTTCTTCCTTGACCAAGTCATCATTGAGTAGAACATTGTTCAGTTTCCATATGTATGTGGGACTTCCGTTATTTTTGTTATTATTGAAGACCAGCATTAGTCCATGGTGATCTGATAGGGTGCAAGGGATTATTTCAATCTTTTTGAATCGTTGAGGCTTGTTTTGTGACCAATTATATGGTCTATTTTGGAGAAGGTACCATGAGGTGCTGAGAAATGGTCTTAGGATGAAATGGTCTATAGATATCAGTTAAATCCATTTGGTTCATAACTTCTGTTAGTTTCATTGTGTCTCTGTTTAGTTTCTGTTTCCATGATCTGTCCTTTGCTGAGAGTGGGGTGTTGAAATCCCCTACTATTATTGTGTGAGGTGCAATGTATGCTTTGAGCTTTAGTAAAGTTTCTTTTATGTATGTGGGTGCCCTTGCATTTGGGGCATAGATGTTCAGAATTGAGAGTTCATCTTGGTAGATTTTTCCTTTGATGAATATGAAGTGTCCTTCCTTATCTTTTTTGATTACTTTTTGTTGAAAGTCGATTTCATTTGATATTAGAATTTCTACTCCGGTTTGTTTCTAGGGACCATTTGCCTGGAAGATTGTTTTTCATCCTTTTACTCTGAGATAGTTTCTCTCTTTTTCACTGAGGTATGTTTCCTGTATGCAGCAAAATTCTGGGTCCTGTTTATGCATCCAGTCTGATAGTCTATTTCTTTTTATTGGAGAATTGAGTCTATTGATATTAAGAGATATTAAGAAAAATGATTGTTGCTTCCTGTTATTTTTGTTATCAGAGGTGGAATTGTGTTTGTATAACTGTCTTCTTTTGGAAGATTACTTCCTTGTTTTTTCTACGATGTAGTTTCCCTCCTTGTGTTGGAGTTTTCCATCAATTATCCTTTGAAGTGCTGGATTTGTGGGAAAATGTTGTGTAAATTTGGTTTTGTCATGCAATATCTTGGTTTCTCCATCAATAGTGATTGAGAGTTTTGCTGGGTATAGTAGTCTGGGTTGGCATTTGTGTTCTCTTAGGGTCTGTATGATATCAGTCCAGGATCTTCTGGCTCTTATAGTCTCTGGTGAGAAGCCTGGTATAATTCTTATAGGTCTGCCTTTATATGTTACTTTACTTTTTCCCTTACTGCTTTTAGTATTTTTTCTTTGTTTTGTACATTTGATGTTTTGATTATTATGTGACTGGAAGTATTTCTTTTCTGGTCTAGTCTATTTGGTATTCTGTAGGCTTCTTGTATGTTTATGGGCATCTCATTCTTTAGGTTAGGGAAGTTTTCCTCTATCATTTTGTTGAAGATAATCATTGGCCCTTTAAGTTGGGAATCTTCACCCTCCTCTATACCTATTATCCTTAGGCTTGGCCTTTTCATTGTGTCCTGTATTTCCTGGATGTTTGAGATTAGAAGCTTTTTTCGTTTTGCATTTTCTTTGACAGTTGTGTCAATCTTTTCCATGGTATCTTCTGCACATGAGATTCTCTCTTCTATCTCTTGTATTCTGTTAGTGAATGCTTTTGTCTATGACTCCTGATCTCTTTCCTAGGTTTTCTATCTCCAGGGCAGTCTCCCTTTGAGATTTCTTTATTGTTTCTACTTCCATTTTTAGATCCTGGATGGTTTTGTTTAATTCCTTCACCTGTTTGGTTTTGTTTTCTTGCAATTTTTAAAGAGATTTTTGTGCTTCCTCTTTAAGGGCTTCTACCTGTTTACCTGTGTTCTCCTCTACTTCTTTAAGGGAGTTATTTATGTCCTTCTTAAAGTCCTCTATCATCCTCATTAGAAGTGGTTTTAATTCTGAATCCTGCTTTTCCGGTGTGATGGGGTGTTCAGGGCTTGCTATGGTGGGAGAACTGGGTTCTGATGATGCCACATAACTTTAGTTTCTGTTGCTTAAGTTCTTGTGCTTGTCTTTCGCCATCTGGTTAACTCTAGTGCTACCTGCACTCACTGTCTCTGACTAGAGCCTGTCTTTCCAGTTATCTTGCTTGTGTCAGAACTCCTCAGGGTCCAGATGTCTCTGTGATTCTGTGATCTGAGCTCCAGCTGCTCTGAGTGCAGTGGCTCCTCTAGGATGTCTCAGGATATGGTGTCTTCACAGGAGCAGACCAGCTTAATGTTTGCCCCAGCCACAAGGACCAAGCAAGGGGTGGAAGGGGAGTGGTATTTCACAGAGGTGGGGTTTGGGTGCCTGGTGGGTCCTGAGCGCTCCCTGCTCCCAGTTTTAGCTCTGGGGCATAGGGTAGTAAGAGAGTGTTCTTACCTGCTGCTCTGAGTGCAGTGGCTCTTCTAGGATGTCTCAGGATATGGTGTCTTCATGGGAGCAGAACAGGTAGGTGTCTGCCCCAGCCGCAAGGACCAAGTGAGGGCTGATAACCACTTATTCTTCTTCCTTTTTTCAACTAAAAACTCATCTCAAAGAAAATGGTGATCACCCAAATGTATGAATGTGCATAGTGGACCTCTCTTGTAGGACAGGCCTAGGGTAGTGATCAGCTGGCTTTGGTTCTTATATCCTTGTCATTGTCCAATAGGTTGTGGTGACAGTGTTCTCAGCAGTTATGAGCAAAGACATGCAAACTCCATGGCGACACTTACCATGATTTTTAGACTTAGGTGGCAGAGTTCTGTCACACATGACTAGCTGCCTGTTACTTCTTGGTCATTTGCTTTTCATTTTACTTTAATTTTTTGAAGTCTCTCCTTGCTTTAGAAAGTTTGGTTTCCATGTTTCTTGCTGTTTAACAAGATTGCATTAAGCAAGGGCATTGACAATTCCCCTCTTGACTCCCCTCCTCCCTCTTCCCTCCTCCCTCCTCTGTCCTTCCTTCTCCCTTTTCCCTGTTTTTTCTTGTGTCCCAACTTTGTGTATGGCATGGTTCTGTTTTACTGCAAGGTACATTTAAAATTTGTATATATTAATATCTATTAATCTCCTCTTGTATTAGTTCAGATTTTGATTTCATGCATAGAGAGAACTCTCATAACTAGTTGGTTATACTGTTTTTCACTCTGTAGTTTACTGTATTGACTTTACAATTTTTTACATTAAACCTTAAGAGCATCTGGTATTCATTTGAGTTTGAGAGAGGAATGTAACACTTTCCCCCTAAGATGAATAGGAGGCTGACATAGCACATTCACTGGCTAATCTGTCCTTCTCCTGTAGATTGAGAGAGATGTCTTTACATAGCTAAGCCCTTGAGTGTCTGTTGCCTGCCTCACAGATGACCCAGCACTGTGGACTGCTGGAGCTCGGGAGCCCTGTTCAGACAGCCTCACCAGGACTAGATCTTTAGTCCACCTGTCATGTGACTACTAGTAGACCACTATGAACTCAGATGCTCTCTGAAACACACGTCTTTGAAAATCGAACTTCGATAAATTATGGACTAATTTGGAAAAGAAAGTTCTATGGTACTGGTTCAGAGACTGAGCAAATGTTTGTTTCTTTCTTCCTAATATTTACATGTGCATGCTTTCTCCCTCCAGCTCTGAAGATGGACTCCACTGGCTGACACATGTGAGGGAAGTGCTGCACACATGACAATCAGCCCCACCCTTTCCTTCTTGCAGTGGCCAGCACCCAGCTGTCCAGCAATGCGGGGTCACCTTTCTGAGCAGGATGCCCTTGCTTCGTTCTCAGCCTTACTGCCGATCTCTCTTGGGCCTCACCTCAGAGTATGATGCCAGCTGTGTATTTCTAGCAAATGCTCTCTGTGATGTAAAGAAATCACAAGAACAATCGTTGACTTCCTTTCAAGCCATTTAATCAATATATTTGATAATTACTTAGATTCTCTCCCTTGGAAAATTACTGTAAATTATATTAATGTATTTCATGGTATTGAGTTATTTCCATATTCCTAGTAGTAAATCCTGGGTAGTTGCTGGCTGACTATTCTTTGAATTTATTCCTTTGTTCAGTGTGAAAACACCCCATGAATAATCTTACACCAACACTACACCAATTCTCCCAAGTCCAGTAGCTGTGGAAGTGCATTGTGTTCGTTTGTCTTTGGTAACTTGAGGCTTAAATGTGCTGCTAGACTGGTACATCCAGGTGAAGGCAGCTAGCAGAGCCCGGTGCTCTGGGATCGTCACACTCAGCTGTTCCACACTGGGGACTCTTAGATAGAAAGCCTAGTTTATGTTCTATGTACTTAAGCATTGGTCCCCTTTGCCATTGCATCCAGGTTTCCTTGCATGGCACTCAGAGGTCAAGGGTCTCTGAATTTCAGCTTTGCTTAAGACAGAGCGATTGAAGGCTCACAGCGGCTTATAAAGGTTACTTAGTAATGGACGTTTATGACTATTGCATTAACATTGTGCCTGTAACCGACATGACAAGTTCATTAATTCTGTTATTTGTTTCCTTGGGTTTGTTACTAATATTATTCAGGTCTCCTGGTTCTTTGTATTCTATTCCTTCAAGGTTCAAAAGTTGCTCAGTGGGTTAAAATTCTTCAAAACCAAACAATTTTATCAAGCTCCCTTGTGTTTTATTTTTGCCTAGTTTCTAGGGGGCTAGTATTCAAAGAACAGATACTCTTGATCACAGTGCAGTAACTGGATTGCATGTGCCATGAAGAAAAATTACCCTTTGCCCCATTCACTAGACTCAGTCTTTTTCTGGATTTAATACCAATGCCTGCTGCACTGTTCATGCTTTAACTTGACCTGTTAGATTCCAATCCATCTCTGGAAAGCCTCAGACTTCCTGTATGGCTTTACTGAAGAGAAACTTGTTTTTCCTTTCAAAGCACTACATCATACTTAGTGCTTGTCCTAGAAAGTTCTGACCCTGTATGTTGGCTGTATCATGACTGACATGTTCAGACAGGAGTAACTACCTTCTTTTACTTCTTTTGTGTATATCAAGTTCCTGACCACTTCCTGTTTTATCCCTACCTCTCTCCCAACTCCCCACCTCTTGATGACTAGCTTGCTATCATCTTTCCTTTTGCTGTCTTCATAATTTGGCAAGTTAAAGATCCAAATTCTGTTTTCCAGTAGTACCTTTCAGCTTTCTAAAAATAAAATACAAAAATTTCCTTGACCTTATATTTTTGCTGTAATTGTTTCCATGTGATAAATTTTAAACGAGAAAGCCTGCAGTGGGCCCTCCTCCATCACTGACCTTTCCTTATCAGATGTGGATAGCCCACAGATACAGCGATGGCCAGAAAGAAGTTTAAATTAGCTCTCTGTGGCTTTGTCTGTGTGGCTTTGTCTGTGCCACAGAGTCTATTTAAACAAGGAAAAATGGTGTCCTAAGCACATGAGCGCAGGAAAGGGTATGATTTGGTGGGAAGGGGAGGCACACACACACATTGAATGTTTTTTTCACTGATGTAGGTTTGGACTAGAAAAGCTATTTCTGGATGTGTGCGGTGAGCATGCGTTGGGATGCCAGTGGTGCATGCTGGGTATTTGGAATGTGACTTTGTGGTCAGGTGGTATGTGACATGTTAAGTTTTATCAAATGCTTCTTGTTATCTGGGAACTCACTGACTCACCAAAGTGACCTCTTTTCCTCTTTAGTTGTGGAGAATGCTTCTGCTGTTGTTTATTTTATACTGTTTCCTCAGTCCCTTCCAAAGTCTCACCTTCTTGAACTTCACTGGCTATCTTGAAGACCAAGGCAATTATTCACACTTCGTAACTTAAATACTGTGCACGGCTTTCTCTTTTTGTCCATTCTGGGGAAATGTCTGGGCCCCAGTTTTCTTTAGTTATACCCATGGAACTTGCAGGATTCTGAATACAGAGGGAGGGTTTTGTGGCAACAGTACTAGATGTATGTGCATAGAAATGCACACACGTAAGCCTCACAACTTTCTTTATCTCTAAGAACTGTGATCCTCACTTCCATAACAGCCAGTGCTTACTTTGTGGGAATCCCCTAGAATGTGAATTATGCCTGAATAGCTCCTTCTTGGTCTTGCTTATTGAACTTGGCTCCTCTCCTACAGGCACTATCCTCTCCAATTCTTGATGGGGTTTTGTGATACCTTGCCTTGAGATCTGGCACTTCCTTTTTCCTCCAGAACTTTTTTGCTGTGACATAGCAGAGATCTCAGTGACTCCATTCACCATGCTCCTGAGTGAGGAGCTTCCTAGTTCCTGCTGGAGCCTTCCAGATCTCCGACTATTACCCAACTCCTGGGTTCAAACTCATAACTCACCACCCCCATTAATGACAGCAGTGTGCATTCGTGAGTGTGTGTGTGTGTGTGTGTGCATGCTTGTGCATTTTTCTGGCTGTCCTACCATGCATGTGGTCCCAACTAATAACCATTTTCCTAACTCCCTTCCTGTTCCTTCATTCTCCATGTTTGGGTCTACAGCATCTTCAGAGCTGCTCTCAATTTTTCAAGCCTTTTCTTGTGTGACGCTGATTGATGGTTTCCTCTTTCACGTTGATCTCATCTGCTTCCTATCACATAAGGATTCTTCAGAGTTTCGTCTTACTGATGGAGTTTTGTTTCCAGTTGTATTATTGGTTTAAACCCCTATCTTGAATTTGTCCAGATTTGGAGTTGGAGGAGGAAGCGGCAGAGTACATAGCTGGCCATCTTTCTCTTGTTTCTCCTCTGTTTGTCTTTAAGATGTGCTCAGGATCAGTTGCTTGAGTCTGTGAATCTGCTTCTGCTCTACTCACCCTCAGCCTCTTCACAGATGCAACACTTGCTGTCACTGAAAACTTTCCATTTCACAAGTTGAGAAAGATTTATTTCTAACTTCCCCTCTCCCTCATGTTTTTTGTTCTGTGTGAGTCAGATTTAGACTATCTCTTAAGTGGTTATTAATTAAGGTCGATTGGATGGATGTGGATCTTATCTCTGTTGGCAAAGTCGAGTGGAATGCATATAACAATCGATGGAAACGAGCCAGACAAAGACAGGAGGCACTGTGAAGAGGAGATGTATGATCCACAGGCTCAGAGTAAGGATGGCTGAAGTCTATTTGTGTTGCTATTACAAATATCCAAGGCTGAGTAATCCAACGTAAAGATGTTTATTTGGCTCAAGATCCTGGTGGTCAAAAGATCCAAATAGCAGGGTAGCAACATTCTGGCAGGAGTCACCTGGCTGTGTCATATCCCAGTAAGTAAGGAAGGTGTCAGCCACGAGGAAGAATCCAGGACTGAGGTGGCTTGTGTCTCTACTCTTCTGATTATTGGCCTGGGCTTGTGACAACTCTATTGATCCCTTCTGATGCAGGGATTGAATGCATGACCTAGCTACTCCTGGCTACACTGTCCCTTAAAGGTCCTGTCACTCTGGGATCAAGTTTCCAGAACACAAATCCTTGGGGACTAAACATACCCAAACCACAGCAGTTGGATACAAGAAGCCACACCCAGGACAATGAGCTCATCAGTCTGTTCAGAGATGCTGCAGCTTGGTGACTAAGTCCCACAACTGAGCATCATCTGATTCCCACAGACTGTGTCTGGGAAGATGAAGGGTTTAGTGGTGAAAGTGTTGGTCTCTAACACTGTAATTCTCAGACTTCACCATGCACCACAATCACCTGCAGGGCATGCTGCTGCCACAGATAGCTGGGCCTGACACAGTTTCTTACTCTGCAGGTCTAGGGTAGGGCCAAACTTGTAACAAGTTCCCAGATGCTGCTGCCCCTGACCATCAGGGACACACTGGAGATCTGCTGAGCTAGACCTGTGGGATATCAGACTCCTGTTCATCCCAACACTTGTTTTTCTTTTAAAACTAGTTCATTTCTTAATTGACAAATGATAATTGTATATATTTCTGTCATATAGCATTCTATTTTGATATATGTATTCATTACCAAATTATAATTGTTGACTCAGGATATCTAGATTATCCATGTTCTGTAATATTTCTTTGTAGTGAAGGCATTTAAAGTATTTTTCAAGCTATTTTGACTTATATAACACTGCTGACTATATCATACTAATATATTATCTGTAATAACTCACTGGCAAGAACTGACCTGGTCGTTGGATAATGCATTTAATCTGTTCTGATGCTATTCTACCTATGATGCAATTAACTCTTAAAGTCTATTCCTCGTATCAATGTGCATCTTTGTGGTTCTTAACCCCTCCCTTTCCTCTATTTCCCCAGCTTCCCTACTCTGTATCCACTGTCTTCTCCATTTCTGACCATCTCCAACATTCTCTACTAGTGTGAGCATGAGCAAAGTCCTGGGTGTGCCCCAGTCTCAGTGTGCTTCCCCGGAGGCCCCAAGTAGACTAGAACAGTAGAACTTCCTGTACAGGATTGGAGTAAGAACAAAGAAAATTAGTGTACATAGAACCCTGAATGCATTAACAAGCATTAACACTCATGATATTCTTTAACAAAGCCAAACATTTAGAATTTTAGAAAATTTATTCTCTCCATTCCTGCCACATAAATCCAAATATTCATGAAACAAAATATTGACCTCTAACCCGACTGAAACAGTTCAACTTGTAGCTTTTTGTAAAGATGAAGAAAACGTGTTTATTAGCCAAAACTCTTTATGTTATATGTGTAAACTTACACAAAATGTGCAGAAATCAAGCAGCACCTACATTTCTCCATTTAGACTCTTCACCAAGGAAAGGTCTGTTTGCCTCGCGAATGTAATACTTCCTTGGTACTTGCTCTCAAAGTGTGTCCCTGTCAGATCCATCAGCAAAGTCTGACAATTTGCTACAATACCAGTTTTTAAAGCCCTACCCTAGTTAAACTGAATCTGAAATTGGATCAGGTGGGCTAAAGTCAGCACAGGTTGCTGGGGTCTGCCTGACTTTGTTAACCATTGCTGTGGAATGCCAGCATCAAGGACAGGATCCCCAGTTTTACAGATAGAAAACTCAAGTCTGCAAGGACAGTGGCTTCTGTCAGATTACAGAACAGACTACAGTCACCTGGAGATAGGTGTCTGTGGGTCTGTCTGCTCTCCAGGCTTAGGCTGTGTGCTTGTCCTTTGGAGGCTTCTGTTCCTAGCAGTGTGACAGATTTCCTTAGTTTCTAGTGCTACTATTATAGCTGTCACAGCAGTTTCACAGGGTTCCACAGGAGTCAAAGATGACAGGACACAACCTTCATGGGAGTCTGTGAGGGCCATGGCTGGACAAGGGGACCATTGACATTAAGCAGGAGGATCACAGCTTCACAGTCTTCCAGTTCCCCAGAGGACACAATGGGACTCTGAGAGAGAAAGTGTTAGTAAGATGGCACTGTAGACTTCCTGGCTGCCTGTGGTCTTGAGCTTATTTTAGTCTTTGTAAGGAGTCAGATCCCCTAAGACACCAGCTGGCCCTGGCAAAGCTGAAAGAAGTCAGGTTTGCTTGGGAAATGACTTGATTGCATCAACATCCTCAATGTCTCTAATCGGTTCCCCCCTTATTATTAAAATGGGAAAGTGTGGAGCCAAAGCCCATATATGTATCACCTTCATTAGAACAATGTAAGGGCTTCCAATGGTTGAGACCAGAGGTGTCCAGGTTGCCTTTGAGAAGGAAAATTGCCCTCAACTTTATAAAATGTAGTAGAATGACCAAGTGGGGTCTTCTCTTGTCTTCACCAATATGCACCTGTCTGAATCACATCTTCCGGCACACTTATCAGGATGCATGAAAAATACTGCTCAAGAAGAGCAGTGTGGAGTCAACTATGAGCAATGTATATGCACTTATCTTTTTAATTATTTGTGTGTGTGTGTGTGTGTGTGTGTGTGTGTATGTACATGTGTGTGTGCACATGTGCATGTGCCCAACGAATCCAGAGACGTTCAATCCCTCTGGAGCTAGAGTTACAGATGGTTGTGAACCACCTGATATGGGTGCTAGAAACTGAACTTGGCCCCTCTGCAAAAGTGATGCACACTCTTAAGCACCGAGCCATTTACCTAGCCCATATCATTACAGTTTATATTATAACATATATAGCATGTGTTCATATGTGTGTGCATATATACATATACACATACACATATACATATACACAGGGATATATATTTCTATATACAGTGATATATGTGTGTGTATATATATATCTCAATAGAGAGAATTACACATATTTTCTCAGTGCATATATAAATTATGTTTATACAATATTGCAGTCTACTAAGTTATCAATGAAGAGTGTTATATCTAATGCATCTAAAGTCTAATACCTTAGTTAAAAACACTCTATTGCTCCAAATGCTAGCAAACATTTGAGCTGTTGGAACAATGCTACTGATAAGATTTGCTATGAGGTTTATCTTTATAAACATATACATATTTATAGATAATACAAATATATATGTATTGTGTATGTCTTATATATTATATAAATATACTTATGAATAATATTTATAATATATATATATAATTAAAGTTGACTTATCAGAATCCAACAGAAACAGATGCACTCTAAGTTCTGCCTCTCTACATAGACTGCGCTGTGTTTACAGCTGTGCCTTCCCCTGTAAACATACTCTTGCTGTTGAGTCTGCATTTCCAAGAACATGGGAGGACTTCGGAGATAGATCTTGGCCAATCTAGTTCAACCTTTATGACTTTATCAGATATCAAAACCAATTTTTTTGGTTTTGTTTTGTTTGTTTGTTTTTGCTTTTGCAGTAAGAGTACCTGTCTCAAAGATCTAGTTCAAGATAAATTACTTTATTCTCCTAAAAATAGTTATATCAACTTAACCTCATGGAAGACATTTTCTCTACTCTCTTATGATAAGTATCTCAGGAAAACTTGCTGGGATTTAATAGCTATTAAAAATCACTCTGATGCTCACTATAAATATTCAGTGTCACTTAATATTTTGGTGAAAATGACATCAAGTAACAGTAAAATAAAAATGATTCATATTTACCACAAGTGTGGGTATTCTGAGCTTCCTCACTTAGTCTCAGTAGATCTGCCTTCCCATCTGATAAGTGAGAGTCACGTTTATGCGTTAGACAGCCATCGCATCAGTTCCCTGGCGTGACTTCCAAACAGCTCTACAGTGGGCTCTCCTGCCTCTCCTGGGTCTCTCTGCGTCATGCTACAGCTGCAGCTCTGCAGATGTCCTTTCTGCATTGCAAAGCTATTTTTGCTATCAATTAAGAGCAGCAGGTGTACATCGAGATTGGGCACCAGGGACAGTTTATACGAGCATTGCGAAAGAAATCTGAAATTTTACAGAAGTTAATGCTTTTGTTTAAAGACCTATGAAGTACTAGCTTGAAAAAAAATCAGCATCAGATTGTAATGCTGAATAAACCTTGGAAACAGGAAAAAAGATTTGCTATGTAGGCTTACTGGGAATTTCTGATAAAAAAAAAAAAAGGTGCAGAATCCTCAAAGCACAATGTGGCAGAATCCTGCAACAGGGGAATTGATTCCTTCATAATCACTCCTATCAGACTCCAGAGCAACCTCTTTCACAGCCATTCTTAAGATATCAAAGCCTGAAGAATCCAGCCCACCCCATGCCACACACAACTAAGCAGTTGCTCTACCTTTGAGCTACACACCCCTGCCTGTTGCATCCTAACACTCCTGTGTCTCAGCCTCCGCATCTGCAAAGAGGCAGAAGCAGATGGTTCTGTATGTCTTGTGAGGCTTGAATTTGGAATACATCCATAAAGTTAGAACCATTTTCATAGAAAATATTATATCAATTTAATGATTATGAGTAAAGATGTCTATTTACTATGTAGTCAAGTCCTAATAAACTTACAAGCTGACAATATAAAGTTCTAAATGCCAGTAACATTTACCCAACCTATTTAACAATACAGCTTATCCTGGCTCCCCTACCCCCAATGGTGAGAACTGATCCCAGGGTTTTGTGCATGCACAACAGACACTTTACCACGGCAACAACATCCCTTACACCATACCTTAAATATGCTCAGAATACTTACAATAGTCTACATCTTGAAGGAGTACCATACTCCTTCAAAGTGACTGTGTCACTAGCCTGGAAACAAGTCAAAATTCTCAATGTGGTTTCTGCCCATGTTTTCTTACCATCCTAAAACTAAAAATAAAATAAAATAAAATAAAATATTAAAACTAGGAAACATTTTTAAATAGGGATCATCTGTAGTTTCCTCTCTGAGATGTTCAGGCAATGAGTGCAAATGTTCTCACCTTCCAATCCACCTTTTAGAAGCATTGGGGCCACCATGTGTGCCCTGGGTGTTTATGGGCAGGCCCTGACACCATGTCCCAGCAGTTGTACCACATCCTTGGAATAATGCTTTATGTTTGGCAACCTTTTATCTCTGTGATGAATGGGAAAATTGATCTGGAAAGGTGGGATCCTTAAACATCCCCCTAAGGCAGAAAATTCAGAAGGCAACAGAGGAAGAAAGGAGAGAAAGGCATAAAGCACCAGGATTCCAGAGAAGAGGAAGCTGAACCATGCTGCACGTCTGGGTAGTGTGGGGTCTCTTCTACCCACAGGTCCAGCCTCATCTCTTAACTCAGGCCTAGGCACTGTGACAGATGGAGGCTCTGGAGTATGATGACAGTGTCCCTTTCCTCCCTGTGGAGTCTGCCAGCTGAGGAAGTGGACATGGGATCTCTACAGCTCTCCCCTTAGTGGCACACGATAGCATGTCCCCAAAACACTTGTTCTTCAGGAGCCCTGTATCCCTTCTGGGAGGCCTCTGTAGAGAGAGGAAGTGGTAGGGGCATAGAAACCACAGAGAAGCAAGCCTCAACACTGAGGACTCTGGCTCCTGCCTGATCAGTCAGCTGAGCTCACCCTTGGCAACATGTGAGCATCTAATTGGTAACCCCTGTGAAGCCCTTTCTTGCCTTTCCCCTTTTGGCAAGGTACAACACTACTAATTGCTTCCTTTCTTCCTGTTTTCTTCTTCCCCCGCTCTCTACTCCACCTAGCCTGGCCCCTCTCCAGATTTTTAGTTCTGATATCTCCGTGGCTCCTCATTCATGGATGCCATGTGACTGTCTCGGGGAGTGCGAACAAGGTACACACTCTGAGAAGATGTGATGTTTTAAGCTAGTGGACATTGGCTCAGAGAACTATCTAAGGGAACACATAGTCCAGTTGAGCAGGATCCCGGGTAGTGTGTCGGCCACGGCCATAACCAACTGCACAGGATGGGCGGGGTTAGAGGATTTCATGATCCTGGCCTGGGATTCTAGGCTACATTCTTTGTGTCCCTCCACCCACAGATGTTCATGAACAACACAGAAGAGTGTTGGCCAGTCAGGTGGGCATACAAAGCAAAACCTGCAAGGTTTTATCGAGTTTTGCTGGTAAGTTCTCGACAAGGCTGTAGGCTTATAACAACATTCAATGCTTCCGTATTCAGTATAGCTTGAGGAAAGGAGGGTTTGCCTGTTGTTACATCAATACCTTATTATGCAGGCACTGCAATGCTACCCCTGCTCGGAGAGCACATGCGCAGCTAGCTCCTGGGCAGTAGACCATTTGGTTCATCAGCTTTGCGCTGAGTTTTATGAGGCAGGCAGCATTCCACCGGCTGCTTCCAGAAGCCACAGCTCAGCATGTTTTCCAGAAATGATTTTAATAAAAGACACGTGAAAAAGTACAAAACCTCCTTACCAAGTGTGAAATAAAATTTTAAAAAGTGGTTGCAAAAATACCAAGGGACCTCGTGGGTGGACTCACCATCGAGGAGACCCTAGATCCCCTTCCTGGGTGAGATATCAGCTTCCTATGTGGACGCAGTGAAAGCCACCTTCCAGAAAGATTCATTATAGAGGGGAAGCAACGTACGCCAAGGCAAACAATTGGGCTTGCTCTGTTAGCACAGCTGAGTGAACGTTCCCTCTTGTCATGGTAGCTAACTGGAAGTTTCTGGTTCGAGTCTTCCAACCCTTAACACCCTTCACTCTGCCACTCTCTAGCTTGCAACGCTGCAGACCCCTTAGGAAAATCTTCACCAAGTGGGTCCCCCAAGAATCCTGACACCTGCCTGTACCATACAATATTTGGCAAAATTTGCCTGTATCTTGGAAAAGTCAGATCATGCACTGGTTTATAATGTATTGTATAACATACCGTATGTTGAACTTGAAGTAAAAATGGTATCTTCTGCACTGTTGTAAATTAGAAATTCATAATCAAAATCTTGTAAGATGGAACAGTCTACAGATAGGATTCATTACAGACTTATTTGAAAATCCTGAGCTTTTCATGAATAGAGCACACGTTCAATGAATTATAAACTAAGTTACAAGTGAGCGCTGGAATAATGTGGAACACTATCTGGAATAATGAACTCATAAGAGACACAATTGATTTATATGGCCTGCAAGGGGAAGAGGCCAGTTGTATCTTAAGTAGAAAAACTCAGTTTTAGCATAGCACACATAGACATTAGCTAGAGAAAGCAGATTGTTTTCTTAGTAATTCAACGTGAAAGAACACACCTTGAATGCTGGTAGTGTTTCTGGGATCTAGGAAAAGGTATAGAGCATTGTGGGGCATTTTTACGTTCCCAGTACATCCAAACAACTCTGCTGGTAAATCTGCCAAGGCTCTTCCACTCAGCTGTGCTCAGTGGAACAGTGGGACTGTGACCTGGTCTAGAACATCTCTGTATCCCCTCCCTGGTGAGATAAGTATGCCTGAAAGGGACAGGATAAAACCTGGGGGGTGGGAGCTGGGAACGGAAGGAGAGCCACTTGGGAAAATAGTTCATATGCATGTTTATGATGTTTTGACTATTTTTATAATCACCGAAAAGATTGGGAAACATAGACCCAAGGGAGCAAAATTGAAACTACTTACTTTGCAAATGACATAATCAGGTTCCCTGGATACCTTCCTTCTTGGTCCTTGCAGTCTTTCTGAGGAGGGATAGCTAAGCAGTCTAAAGAATTACTCTATTGTCCCTGGATTCTGCGTCTATAGATCCAGCATACCAAAAATACTCAAGATACATGTGCATGGACACGAAGAGGTCTGTATCATTGTTCCCCAGACTAGTGTCTACACAGCACTCAAACGCAACTGAGCTACCTGTCCTCTAGGGCTGAATTGAATATACACAAAGCCACGTAAAGGTTACATACATACAAACACTGTGCCATTTTAGACCAGACACTTGAGCTTCCTCAGGTTTGGGCATTTGTGGAAAGTGAGCACTGAAGTCAACCCCACATAGATACTGAGAGGTGACTCAATTTAAGCCCCAATAGCATCAAGAAACCCATTCAAGAGACCACCAAGAAGGAAGTGAGCCATAGACACTAGGGAGTTGTGATAACAGAGTAGGGGACCCAGAGCAAAGCTTTTGATAGAGAGGGGCTGTTAACAGGGCCCAGTCCAGGGCTGTCAGAAACCCAGTCAGAATAGCAGATCTGAGCACCACGCTGCAGGCCCCTGATGGCTGCCGGTAAACATTTGGGTACAAGGCTAGCCATGCAGAAGACCCTTGAGGGGCTACTGGGGCGGGGAGAGTGCAGTGGGAACGGCAGGCATGTGTCAGAGACCATTCTAGAAAGCTTCCTTAGAACGGGTCTCCAGCAGCTACTTCCCCACTGAGATGTACAAGCCCCAGGTATCAGCCAGTAAGCCTGAAATATGGCTGATGCCGATACCAACACTGCCTCTCACCCGTCTGAGGGTCTCAGGACACCTGAGTCAACCTTCATGTCTTATGATGATGTCTCTGGCCTCCAATCCCCTTTCTGGCTCTGTTGCAAGGCAGAGCACATATGCATCTGAGCAGTAAAAATTGTCTCAAGTTCATGTCCTGGTCATTTTCCTCTCGTGACTTCCTGCCATTCTTAGTTAAGCTACCACCTGATACCCCCCTGAGTGACCGTTTTCGTGTGTGGTCTGAGGCTTTGGCTCCTTCAATACCTTTGTTTAAGCCCAACGTCACATTGGTGAAATCAGCATTTCTCTGAGAGAAATATGCTCTCTCCAGTTTTCATGAGATGTACCGGCTTCTTGCACAAAGCCTGTCACTCACACTGGCTCAGGCGAGTTTCTGTCTGTCAGCACAGTCATTACTGGCACTAATCAACCTAAACTTTAAACAGACTTCCCTTCCTCTTCAGCCCTTCTGCCATGAGATACTATGTAGCCAGTACAAGGAATGAGATGTCGTTTCCTGCCTAGAGTGGAAAAATAGTCCCTGAAGAGTGTTCATTTTAAAACAGATTTGTGTGAAAACATGTTCAGATGGGTCATATTTCCTCAAGACTCCTCCTAGGCCTCAAACCTGGGCGTCTTGATTTCCAAACTCTGGGGACAAGATCCCATGTAGCTCCTCCAGGCACACTGCAGTGCCGTCTGTGTGGGCAGATTGTTGTGACACTGGTCTGGGCCTGGTCTTCCGAGCTGGCTCGGGGGCCTAATATCTGATTTCTTTTTTCTCAGGGCTGTGTAGGCAAGCAGTAGTAGGCCAGGGTGGTCCCCTTACCCAGTCAGGTAACACTCTGGTAGAGAAGAAAGCTTTACCCACTACATAAGTCTTCAACAATGTCTGTAAAAAAAATGGCCACAAACTCGGCAGCTTTTGACAACAGATGCTGGTCCCCTCATAGTTCTGGAGGCCAGGAGACTGAGGTCAAGATATGGGCAGAGCCAGGCTTCCCACTGAGGCTCTGCAGCCTGCTCCTCCCTTCCCCTTTCAGCTTTGGTCACTAACATTTCTGGGTGCAATGGCATCACTCCAATGTGTGGCTGGATCTTCACCAGGCTGTGTAGGTCTAAGGATAGATTTGATGGCATTAAGAGCACCCTGTAACCTGGGTGAGCTCCTCTCAAGTCCCTCCTCATGTCTTTAGTCATACAGTGCTATTTACAGCCTGCGGGGACCAGACACAGATGTATCGTTGGGGAATTACAGTATACCCCACTCAACCCCTGTGATATCAATGCTGTGGTGTCAGAAACACAACCCATACTTTGTCCCTAGAATAGAAAGTCCAGCAGTTAGCCAATGGCCAAGCCGGTGCTGCATCTGTGTGCTAGGTGCAAAGGCATTCTGTCTTTCATTGTTACTCTGATCTCTGTGCCTGCTGGGCCAATGCGCTCTCTCTCTCTCTCTCTCTCTCTCTCTCTCTCTCTCTCTCTCTCTCTTTCTCGTTGCCATATGATAGTGTAGTGAATAGGACAGCTGTCATTTGTTGGACTTCTGATCTGCAATGCATGCAGGCAGAACTCGCAGGAAGGTCTTAGGGGTTTTGTAGGTGCACTATACGCGGACTTCTGGCTCAGGTGTTCTGACACCTACTGTCAGTGCAAACTCTGATCTGATGGGTCTCAGCTTTTCTCTCTGAGTCCAACTCAGTTTGTGAAATTCCAGGGACTGAACAGGCTCTTTCTACTTTCCCGAGCTATATATCAGCATGGGAAAGCAGTAAAACTTTGGAGCCTTCCTCTATGCTGAGGGTAAGAAACTTGGTGCTGACAAACATCCTGTGATGTAAGGTGAATTCTTCTCCCTGTTTCCCAGTTCTCTGATAAACTAAGTATGGAGGCTTTTCCCTCTCAAGAGGGAAAGCACCGGCACACTCGTCAGTGATGTTTGCATCTTTGTGACCAATGTGTCTGACAGAACATGTAAGAGGAAAGCTTTAATTTTTTATCGTGGTTCCAGAAGGCTCTGTCCCTGGCTTTGGGTGGCAGGGGTGATTCTTGCCTCAGGGAAGACAGCAAGAAGAGAGAAAGGGACACAGGAAGAGGCCAGGGCAGAGCTAGTTCCCAAGTTCACCTCAGTGACCAACTTCCTTTACTTCCTACCTTTTAGTAACTCTTAGTGATGTCATCATATTATGAATTCACCGAGGATTAGTTCATTGCTTAAGTCTGAGCCCTCATAAGGTCAGGGGTCTGAGCATTGGGGTCCTTGACATGATTATGCTGAGGTCAATAATACACATTTACTCGGGATTGCATCTGTTCCCCATGTTTCTGGGCTTAGATCAAGGGACTGGTCATATGCCTGAATCTGCAAAGCTTTTTCTTTGTTCGTACCAGCTCCATCACCACTGTTACCATTCCAATGACACATTGATAGACTACAGACAAGAGGGGTCTGCTTCCTTCTGCCTCACACCTCTACCTCTGAGGCCCTCTGGGAGCCTTTGTTCTGAGTCTTCATCAAGGCCCACACCAGTCTGCACACACTTATTCTTCGATCCACCAGGTTCTATGCAGACCACCAGCATCAACTGAGACCAACGTGCTGTCAATAGGCAAAAGCCTTTGGGTATTCTGACTGAATCCAGATAGGATCTGTGACTTATTTATGAACTCAGCTTTTGACTTCTGCCTTGTTTGCCAAATTGCTGACATGTTCTTAAATTACCCAGTTTGTATTTCTCCCTCTCTGTTGCTTGGGAAGATAAAGCCTCAGGCATGTGGTCTCCCTCTGCTCACAACAGGGAACATGTCATTGGCTACTGTCATCCATCCAGACCACGTGGATCATTTGAGCTTATCATTTAGGCCCCAAGGAGTATAGACAAGAGTGTGGTGAAGACAAGAGGCCATTTCTTTGGTTTAATGTATATGTATACAGATAGATAGATAGATAGATAGATAGATAGATAGATAGATACTATAGAAAATTTTATGAGAATTAAAGAAACTCCCAAGAAGCATCTGTGCTTTTGCAGGTTGACTTCTCATAGTCTATAGAGATCTAAAGTGCTATCAGCTCCTTTAAGGCTTGACAAGATGGTGAGCATTGGAGATGGGTTTGTCAAATCCCACAAGTCATTTTACAGCCTAGAAATGGCCTATAAGTTTGGGGAACAGTGAACTTTGTCTTCTTAAAATACTTTCTAATAGGTTTTATTTGTGACCTAGTCTCCATAACTCCACCCATTCTGGAAAATACTACCCATTTCCAAGTTTAGCACTCCCTGGAGGTTCAGACTGGGCCTGATTAACACACTGTAACTTCCACATTAAAGAAGGGCATTGTTCCACCAACATTCTGGTCCTACAGTTACTCTGCAGATCACTCACAAAGAACATCCAAGGGAGGTAGAGAGACTTCCCAGCTGTAGCCATGGTGATGGTCACTTCCTGAAAGGGAACTCTCACTTGCCTTACCTAAGCCTGTTTAGTTGACTCCTGTAAATTTTCTCTGGATGTCAAAAGCATCAGCCTCTGGCCTCTCTGCCTCGAAATATCCACATAACCCCAGGGCATCCATTGCTGGACTGTGCCTCTTCAAAATGGGTCCACAAATTTTGGGACACTCCTTTCAAATGGTAGATCCCTCCCTTTAAGTGTGGTTAGACTTAGTATCTCACTTTAGTCAAATTAAAGAAAGATGGAATGATGGGCTCAACCCTAGACAGTGAGCAACTGCCACATAATGAATTGCCATGAGCTTACCCCAGATTACAGTTAGAGATTATCTCACAGTTCTGTGAGCCAGAAATCTAGGCGCCACATGAACAAGTCTCCTACCTGGAGAATCACAAAACTGAAAGCAAGGTGCTGGCTAAGACTGAGCCCTCCACTAGGCTGTGGGGGCTCCACTAGGTTGTGGGGCTGTGTCGCTGTGTCTAGCTTCAGGCCCTAGAGTCACAGACTGACAGCTACAAGAACTCTCAGCTCTTAGAACCTGTTCTTAAGACCTCGAGAACTGAGCCCCATCCACAACATGAACTTTGCTTATTGAATTAACATTTCTACCTTCAAATCTCTAACCCATGTTAAAGGGTTGTGTGCAAAATATTATCTCCTGGAGTATACAGGGCTATCTTGGAATTCTGTTTGCCACAGTAAGTCACCAGGATCTCCAACTCTAGAGAAGACTAGCTGCCATACACAGAGGGTATCTAAGCAGCCTTTTGCAGAGATCCACACAGGTACCACCTTGTCCACCTCTAACCATAAGCCATATGAGAAGCATCCTGTAAACAAGTTCTGTAGGCCCTGCTCAGTCTGACGATGATACAACCTCAGCTGGCATGTTCTCTGAAACCTCAGTATGGGCTCTGACCCATAGCCAACCTAGCTGCTTCCAGGTCCCTAGCTCATAAAGTCACATGTTATTATATACCCTTGCTGACTGGAAAATGCTATGGTTTGAATATTAACTCATGTGCTGTCTTAAATGTTAGGACATCAATTGTTGACAGTGAGAAAATACAGCATGACAACATGCAAGAAAATTCCAACAGCATTGCTGTCTGTCTTCCTGGACTCAAAGACAGAGGTCTCATCTGGGCCTCTGTCATATTCTCAGTTATGTTGCGGTCACCCCTGGCTCCCATTCCTCTTCCGTGGGAGGTGACAAGCCATATTGCCAAATAACCAGCCCATTCCCTGGAGCCCTGCTGCTTTCTGGTTTATTCCAAAGTCTTCCCAGCATCTTCCCTGGTTCTCATTTGTCCTTAGCTGCACACTGAGAGCTTACCATCTGGCTATCCTTCTGTGGTCGCCTTGCTTTTCTGTCGCTGACTGTCCCTGCTTGTGCCGTTGCACATGGAATGTGACCTGAGACCAGCATGATGAGTGAGAAGAGAGGCCGGGACCTCCCAGCCTTGGCTTGACTGCCATGGCCTCAGTTAAGCCATTTCACAATAGATTGTCAGGCTGCGCCCCCCCCCCCCCCCGAGCTATGAACCCAGCCCTAGATTAAAAAAAAAACAAAAACAAAAAAACTATACCATCTCTGCATCCTCCCTGCTTTGTCAGTGCCACACCCCACTCTCTAGAAATTTTCAGACAGTGTGGAGAATCCCAAGGGCCCAAAGTGGCCAGATGTATCCTGTCCTGCACTTAGAAGAATGAATGGACTAGACTTGGCTTCAAACCTTCCCTTCTTACTGCCCAATGGAAACTTCTACCAACCCTCTGAAGAGCTGGGAACAAAGGACCCCGTGAGTTCCCCAACACCGCCACCATGTACAGAGCAGGGAGAAGCTGTCTTTCTGAGCAGTAGCAGATCCATGTGACATGCCACTCCAGACGAAACAAAGCTAGGACCACGGCTATTATTGTTTCAGGCCAGTTCATCCTGAGCTGTCAGTGGCTACGAGGCACAAGGTAACACAGTCCAGCTCCCAAGCAAGCCTCAACCTCTGTGAATAATTAGCAGTAAGAATGAGATGTGGCTGGATCTAATCTAACCCAAGTTCAATTATTTCACTCAACTGATTGGGTCCTGCCTGGAGCCTGTTCTTCCCGCCTTGGCAGGTATGCAGCGAGAGCCAGGGACACAGTCCCTGTTCAACTGGGACCATGTGTCCAGAAAGCAGCTACAGGAACCTCTGAAAAATTAGATCTTCCAGCTCCTGAATCACTTTCCTACCCACTACTCACCTAATTTTTATGCCAGAAGCAGGATGCTGGGACACACACACACACACACACACACACACACACAAGCTATTACAAGAATGATCACTGAAATAGGTTGGGAATCGATGCCCAAGCACCATGGGAGAAGGAGTTCAATAGGCACAGGCTATGGAGGATGCTGAGTTCCATCCCTTAACTCTGACTGCACACACTCTTTTTCCCATCTGCATTTCTGAGGCCAGCATCTATCTCTCTATGAGAATTTCTTCCTCATTTTACAGTAATCTTGAGCCTTTAAAAAAAATTCCAAACACATCCCTCCACCTTCCTTTTGCCTCTCCAGGCTCTTCTCTTTTCCAGCCACCTTCCAACTTGGGCTGTAGAGTGTCTCTGGTCCATCAAATCTATGCTGAGCTTAGATCTTGTGGCCATGGAAGTTTCTTTAAAGCACATCTTGCCAGTGGCTATGTCCCACCTGAGTCTCTGTGTGTAGTGTGCTGCCTCCTCCCTTGGGCACTACTGAGAGTGCCTCTCCTCTCAGAGAGCAGAGCCTAAGCAACCCTCAGGTTCTCAGGCATTGGGGGGCCCCCAGGGGAGTCCTGACCCAGGCTTTGAAGCAAATAGGAAACTTTCAGCAGGGACTCAACATCTATCTGTTTCTGTGCCAGACAGGCAAAAGCAGGAAGCAATCACTGTCTGCTCCCTAGGACTCCTGCCCTGAATTCCATATAGGAAGGCACACCAGGACTCTGCCCTACACTGACACAATAAAGACATACAATTTGGGACTAAGAATATCCATTGGCTCGTTTGCTTTTTCAAAACTGTGACTCACAGGCTAAGATGTTGTCAGTGAGACAAAGAGCAAAGTCATGCAACTTAGACATCAGCCCTGAGTCTAATATTGAAGTAATTAGTAACTCAGTTAATGTGATGTAGGCCAGCTAAGCTGTCTGGCCCCACATTCAAAACAAGTAATTTATATCACTTACTTTTTGTGCCTTGTGCTTTCCCCATCCATACAATGTGGACAAGGAAAGTACCTACCTCACTTGAATGCTTTGAAGACTGAAAGAATGCACAGCCGCAACCTCGAACACAGCCCCGTCTCTATTGAATCCCCAGCACATGTAAACTAGAATAAGGGGACAGGGCATTGCAACAGCAAGAGAAGCAAGTTCAAGATCATAGGTCAGCAGAGGATGCAGCTGGCAGGGCTTTCCTGGGGAAAGATTGGGGCTCTCTTCAGGAAAGCCTGAGCTCAGGAGTTGCTACATAAGGATATGATGAACTATAGAGCTTGGGGGACAGCAAAAATCCATGGGGCTGAGATTGGAGGCCAGTAGCTTTTCAGTATACCCTAATAGAGATAAAGACAGGGAAAGACAAGGCTACAAAAAATGTCTTGCCTGCCCTGTGCTAGGAAGAGGGTCAGTACCCTGCTGAGCTGGGAGGGTGAAAGACTTTGGGATGCTAGAACCCTGCTGGAGGCATTTCAGAGAGTATGAGTCACCAGGAATGATGGACTCCATAAAGCATGCTCTGCAATGACAACAGATGCAGGGGTATTTCTCTAGAGAAGTGTTTCTCAACCTGTGGGTCTCACACTACCTTCCTACATATCGACATTTACATTATAATTCATAACAGTAGCAAACTTACAGTTATAAAGTAGCAACAAAATAATTTTATGGTGGGGAGGCACATTCACCACAACAAATGAAACTGTATTAGAGGGTTGCAGCATTAGGAAGGTTGAGAACCACTGGTCTACAAGAGGTCACAGTTGGAGTTCTTATAGGGGCATAAGAAACTTGGACTTGGTAATGGTGCCAGATGCTTCCGCATTTTGGTCAATGACCTAAATATCTTCATAAATTGCCTGGAATATTCAAGGTCCTGGCTCAGCCCATGGGGAAAACCTGCAGCTAGCTAGTTACAGAACGGTCAAAGCATGCTTTATTTCCCCCTAGGAAATGAGAGCTCTTGAGGAAGCCATGAAAGACCCTCTGCTGAACCTGCTAGATGAGCCAGCATGACTGTCAGAGTGAGTCCCCACCTGACCCACAGGACCAGGTAGCCTTGAGGTATCATTTAGGCACTGTGGGGCCCCACTCCCAGTTTGGACATCTGGAGACAGTGTAGAAAGACAAATGATGCTGCCATAAGCAAAGCACAGACCATGACACATCAAAGATTCTGATGAGGGGTGTGATTCATTGGCCAACCCAATATGTCTCTTACAGGTACCCTATTTGTGAAGCATTGAGAGGCAGGGTAACTATTTGATACTCTCCCTAGGAGAGAGGCTTTGTCATGTGATATGCTAGTCTGTTCAGGCTGCTGTAACAAAAGACACAACAGTCCAAAATGTTCACCAGCAACTAAAATTTAATAAGTTTCTTTGGCTGGAAGTCCAAGATGAAGGCACCAGCAAATTTGGTGTCTACCAACAACCTTCTTCCTGTTTCATTGGCAGTGTTTCTATCTGTGTCCTTCCATGGTAGACTAAGATGATTTCCTGGGATTCCTTTTACAAAGGCAACTCATTTCATATATAAGAACTCTCTTCTCAAGACCTAAGCACATGCTGAAGGCCCATCTCTTAGCACCCTCACTGGAAGAGATAATAAATCCGTGGGGTTTGAGAGCACACATACTGTTCACCTGCTAGCCAGAACACAGCCTTGCGCAATGCCTCTTAGCTTTCACCTGCACATACCCAAGATACACAATTATAGATGTTAATTTATACCTTTGTGGCCAGGCTGAGGAATGACACATAACAGATTTGTATCAGTACACTTACACATGCATACATGAGATGAACAGATGCAAAACTAGGGAAGCTTAAACAGGGCAATGTGTGCATTGAGGTCGCTCTTCTGGCTATGACAATGCACTGTTCTTATGCAAGATGCTGTCGCTGTGGGATAATGAAGATTTCTCTGTATTATCTCTTAGAACTGTATGTGGTCCTATAAGTATCTTTTAAAAATTGAAAATCAATCCTTATAATCTGGTGTGTTTAAATAACAGTAAGAATCAGGCAATGAGATCCAGAAAGACCACCTTTCTCTTGGCCTCTCTCCACCCTTCGGGTCTCGGGATTCATACCCAGCATTTTGTCCTGTTCCCCAGCACCCTGTGCTGCAGAGCCAAGATCCACATTGCCTTGTATAGGTAGAGATAATGCTGGCTGCTGCTATAATATTCATCATAGTGGTGAGATGAGTGCTAAATAACTCAACACTGGGAGCTATCAGGGAAAGGATTGGCTGGATATTGTGAGGGTGGGAAATCTCAAACCAGAGAACTGTGGAGAAGGAAGCTGGGAAACTGAGGGGTGAGAATGACTCTTTAAGGGAGCTCTCTGAAGGCAGACTAATACCACATGGTATATATCTCACACTGGGCAATGGGGTCTGACTCCACATAGGGAGATGCGATGAACCAGTCACTTCTATCCATCCAGATGGGGACCAGTCCTCTGAACCACCCAATGGGGATGAGCTTAGACCTTCAGTGGTGCTGACTACTTGTTGATATGCGAAAGATGAAGAAGAAAAAAGCATCCCTAAAGGCTATATTATGAAAAATCTATTCCTATTAATGTGGTGTTTTCCCTGTTAAAGATCACCCCCCAAAATTAAAAGCAAAAACATGGTTGTCTCATTTATTGCTATTAGCGTTTTATCAATATCTATAGTTTTAAGAGCATCCCATGATCAGAGGCAACGTTAACAAGATGAGAGAGGCCAACACCTCCATGAATGGCTTCAGGGGCGTTCCTGTCCTGTTTGTTGCCTCACATTCTTTACTGTTCAAGGTCTTGCTTTTCTCCTGGTCTTTCATCTTTTTATAGTTGTTCCAATATGACAGGATCCTGATGGTCACAGTGGTGTGAGCCTGGGTCTGTGTGTGCTGTTCAAACAAACTTTAGTTCTTTTTGCTCAGTCTTGAGAATACAAGGGATACTGATGGAAACCTAAAGCATCTCTCTTGTCTAAAAGTCAGAACTCTCTAATTGTGCTCAATGATTCTTTCTTTTCCCCATGGAAGCTATTGTTGCTGGTGTGTGTGTGTGTGTGTGAGTGTGTGTGAGTGTGTGTCTGTCTCTCTGTGTGTGTATCTATGTATCTATGTCTGTGTGTGTGTCTGTGTGTATGTGTGTCTGTGTGTGTGTGTCTGTGTGTATGTGTGTCTGTGTGTGTGTGTGTCTGTGTCCATGTGTGTGAGAGTGTGTGTGAGTGTGTGTGTCTGTTTCTGTGTGTGTGTGTCTGTGTCTGTGTGTGTGAGTGTGTGTGAGTGTGTGTGTGTGTCTGTATGTGTGTGTCTGTATGTGTGTGTCTGTGTGTATGTGTGTGTATACACACACATACCACATTGTTTTGTTTGGGATAATGTTTCAAGCAGCAATCAAGAGAATCAAATTGCAGGTTTTTTTCTTGGAGAGTTATTCAAGCTTGATTCCTTCCCCAAGGTATGTCCTTTCTCAATCGCTCAGGGCAAAACTTCTTCAGTTGAGTGTAGGTTGCTGTGAAATATAAACAGAATGCAAACGAGAATGGGAATCCTGGCTTGACTACATTAACTACAAATTATTTGCATAGCCCACTAACAATTAGAAGCTTAAAATATTTCCCAGATGTTCACACCTGATCATGTTACAAGACAGAGAATTTAAACCCGATCCAAGGCCAACATCCTAAGCAAAGTAATCAGTCTATAAAATCAAGAGTGATGTATATTGGAATCACATGGTATGGGATGAACACGGGAAGTCAGTAAAACACACAAACTGGTGGGTGATTAGAATGGATAATTGGGAACAAGATATGTTTAATGTTATAGCTTACACTCATTTAGATACCCAAATTGTACAGAAATGTGATTTCTCAGCCTTGATATTTGTTACAAGCAACTACCTTGCAAAAAAATAGTCCACATTTTCCACAGTTCATGTAAAAATTACCTACAGTGTCCATTCTTGGTAAGGAGCTGAGACTCCACCATGAGGACCCTTGAATTACAGGACAAGAAACAGGTAGTCTGTATTTTTAGCAAACAACCTTTTCAGCCTTCTGGTAGACATACTACAGAGAATTTTAAAACTCCTGTTTGGTCTCCTAGGGCTTTGTGTTAAAGATTCAAGAGGGACCCTGGAAAATGAAGGGTCCTTGCTCTGGGAAGATGTCAGAGAACACAGGCTTGCTTTGTGGGCACTTGCATGTGCTCGACAGGAATGTGCTGTTGACGATCCCTTTGGCACGTTGTTGTTCAACCTCTCCCAAATCCTGTTAGTCAGGTCAATTACAGGTGGAGTTCAGTCATGGTGCCTGTATAAACAATCCTAGTGTGGGAGGAGCCAGGAGCATTGGTTCAGTATAAATATCCCAGGATTGAATAGCCTTCACAGGAGGATCTGGAGCACTTATCAGCAAGACATTGAATCCCCCTGGGAATGTTATAAATAATAGTGGCAGATAGCAGTGTTTGTATAGGTCGTAGGGCCTGTGGGCCTAGGGGAAGCTGAGTAGACTTAAAGTTGTCAGTTCAAGGGCAAGCCTTGAGAGCTTTGTTTGCTTCCAGAACTCCTTTGTGTTTTCAGAGCTGAGTAGGGTCTCACCATTGTAGAGCCGTCTATTCGGACATCACACATTTCTGTCTCTTCTGGGATAGACTCTGTGACAGGCTCTTCGTAAGCAGTGGCAAATAAGACTTAGAGCCTGATTTGAAGGAAATTATAATTTACTAATGGGTAAGGATAACAAGTGGAAAGGCCTGCAACACGGAGTCTTAGGTTCTCTAGTACTGGAAGGTTCTGGTTATAAGTGATGTATCTAAAAAGTCATCCTGGTGGGAGAAGAGGGATGTGTAATGAAGGAGATATTAGAGCACTAACGACAATGAACCAGTGGGAAGTGTTTCCCAAGATGAGAGTCAACATGGATACTAGGAGTCTTTGTCTCAGCTGCCCCTTGACCAGCTTGCTTCCTTGGCCTGGATATTTTTCCCATTCCCCGAACCCTAGGCACATAAGGTATGGTGGTTGAAGCCAAAATGTTCCTCCAAGGGCATATGTGTTGAAGGGCTGGCCTCCTGCACAGCAATGTTGGCAGATAGTATTTGGTCATGAGGACTCTGATCATCCGTGATCTATCCCACTGATGGGACCCTAACTTCATGTGATATTGGGGTGCCTTGGAAACTAAGGGATGGAACCTTCTTGAAGGGAGTTGGAATAAGGGAGTATGCCCTTGGATATTGTCTTGTTTCTGGACCCTCTTTTCTTTCATATTCCCTCTCCACTTCCCCCCTCTCTATCCCTCCCTCTCTCTGTCTCTGTGTCCCTCTGTCTCTGTGTTCCCTCACTGTGCACATGTGTACTGATATTCTGGGTCATCAAAGGCCCTAGACCGAAACCTCTGGAAGTTTTTCCAATAACAAACATCTCCTTCTTCCTTCATGTCCATTGTCCTGTGTTTTCTCACGGTGGTTGAACACTGATACACATAGAGCACCTGCCCCACCTGCATTCCCGGCTTCCCTTAGATGAGCAAAGGCTCACCAACCACACTGTCCATTTTCCCTGTCAGCTCGAAACTGTGCTTTTTAAAAAATCACTTATTAAAGTTAAATAGCATTTTTTCAAATTAATTAATTGCGGGTTAGAGAGATCCCTGCCACAAGGCCTCCAATGTCTGTGGAACCAAAGGGCACCATAAGGAGAGGTCTTCTGTTCCAGCGGGTCTAAAAAAGCACTTCAAGCTGCACCTCTCAGCTATACAGAGAAATGGGTGACCTGTGGGGCTAGCTCTCAGGACCTGGCAGCCTCAGAGGTAAGTTAGTTCAGTTTCAAAACTAGAACTCCAGTGTCCCCAGTCACTGGAGATACTGGGCCTTTGCCTCTAGTGGTCTCAAAGGTCCGTGTGGGTGTGAGGTGTTTACTTTTGAGGTTTCATTGGTTCCTGCAAGACTAGAAATCCATATATGAATCAATATATATAATTGGTCCTAGGGGTTACTGGCCTGTGGCTCTAACCACAGTTCTCAGACAACACATAGAATTTGAAGGGTCTGATATTTGGCATGCTATTCCCAGTGAGTTGTCAAAATCCAAGAAGTGATCACAATTTTCACTCCAGCTGGTTGCTATCTGGCAGCTCCACTGTCTGTGCTGTTAGCAAATAGCCAAGATCACCTCACCAACTTCATTTGTTTGCCGAGTCTCCAGATTAACAGCATGCAGATATCCCTCTAGAAACAGTCACCAAAAACAAGACATCCAAACAGACCCAGTAAAAGAGGAAGTCAAAGCTGAAAGGCAAACTCTCTTCAGCAGTTGCATAAAACACATAAAAGAAATGGAAGTTATAACAACCATTACCTGCATCCTTGTGACCCCGAGACCTGCAACCCTCCACCAAGTAGCCCACCTGTAAGAGAATAAACTTCAGAGATAAAATTCATCTTACTTTTAAAGGGAAATGATGATCATATAGAAAAGTCTAATAACCAGATGCTCAAGTTAGGAATCTACTGAAGACCTCCAAGTGACCATCTCCAAAATGAAAGAATTAGTTAGTCAATTGGAGGAAAATACAAAGGGGAAAAGGAGCAAGGAGATGAAACGTGAAAGAAGAACCAAATAAAGATACTTGAAATGAAAGAATGCTCTACCAAGTAAGAACCCCAGCAAGGTTCAACATTAACAGACAGGACCAGGAATTAGCAGACAGGCAGAGGAGGACGCTTCAGTCATGGGGCAGAATCAAGACAAGAATACAAACAGACATGTACAAAGAAACATAGAAGATGGGTGTGTTTCCATGGAGTCTGGGATACATTCAAGAGTCCAAGCCTGAAGATAAGTGATTTGAAGAAGGAGCAGAGATAAAAATCAAATGGAACAAAAAAAATCATGAAACTGTAAGAGAAAACTTTCCAAACCTAGAAGAAAAGGATATATAAACACAAGAGGGATGTAGAAATCCAAATAGATATAGCCAGAGAATAAGCTTGACAACATATCATAGTAGAATGACATACAAAACAAAGAAATAATCCTAAAAGCAGCACAAGAAAAACATCAACTTGCATACAAAGGCAGAAATATTAAAAATTACAGCAAACTATTCATCAGCAACCATAAAAGCCAGAAAAACATGGAATAAATATTTTAGTCTCTGAAAGCAAATAACTATGGACAAAATCAAACCTATCAACATCACTTCAGGACAGATGCAAATTAATGTAATTCACAACAATAACCAAGCCAACACTGAGGTAAATTCTTAATGGAATCCTTTATAGGGAGGAAGAAGAAAGATGGCTTCCTTCACCAGGGTACATGAAAGTGAACACCCAATGAAAAGGACATGTAATCAAACTGAACCTGGGAAAGAAAAAACTATGACCAAGATGGTAAATTAGTGAACTCTCAAAACTAATATGAGAGAAGGAAACGGAATACCAAAATTCACCCAAACAGAACAGCATCCAACAAGTTTATAAAAACTTCCATGAATATAAAAATCCTTTTTTATAACAACTTTAAATATAAATGACATCAATTTATCACTAAAAAATAAAGACTAATAGATTGGATTTTAAAAACTAGAACCAACTCTATTTGTCAGCAAGTAACACACTTAACTAAAAAAGAAAAAAAAAAAAAAACAAAAACCCAAAGACCCAAAACAAAAACAAAACAGAAAAACAATATCAAAGGATGAATGACAAATTACCAAGCAAATAGAAACTGTAAACAAGCAGAGATAACTATCCTTATATCAGATAAAGTAAAACCTCAAAATTAAACTAATTAGAAGGAATAAAAAGGATGTGTGAAGCTGAGAAACAATGTGTATTTTCTATCTGTTGGGTAGAATATTCATATTTAAAAAATAAAAATTTTACACTATATACATCTCCAACACTTATGCACTGAATGGTTGGCATTCCTAATTTTGTAAAACAAACACTATGGGGCCACCTAAGTCCTATACAGTAATAGTGGAGACTTAAATATTCCACTCTTATGTTTAGATAGATCTTCCACACTTAAAATGAGTAAAGAAACTTCAGAGCTAAAATAAGCTATTGATCAACTGGATATATACAAAATAGTGTATCCAACAAATAGGGAATCTACATTTTTTTCTCTAAGCTTCATGTATACGTTTCTCCAAATTGGTAATATCATAGGACACAAATGAATCTCAACAAATACAAAAAAATTTGCAGGAATATCATGAATCACATCACAATGGAATAAGAGTAGAAATTACTAACAAGAGTGATTATAGAAATCACAAAATTCCTTGTAGAGCAAGTAATGCATTTTGAATGAACAGTGGGTCATCCAAGATACCAAAATGGAAATTTAAAAATTCCTAGAGAGAAATGAGAATGAAAACACAACCTGCCCGAACCTTTGGCATTCAGCAAAGGCAGTCCTAAAAAGAAATGTTATAGCAATAAATACATTGAAAACTCTGAGAGGGGCTAGAGAGAAGGACCAGTGGTTAAGAGCACTGTTTTTACAGATTCAATTCCCAGAACCACATAAGAGCTTACAACCATCTGGAACTCCATTTCCAGAAGACCATACTGCCTCTTCTGGCCCCTGTAGGTACTGCATACACATAGTGCACTGATAAATTCAGGCAAAACACCCAAACACATAAAATAAAAATAAATAAATCTACAAATGTTCCAGAGATAGTGAATAAATAACCTAATGATGTATTTTAAGCCTCTTGAAAAACAGCAAGCAGTCAGCCACCGCTCCAATAGATGGCATGAAATAATGAATTGAATGAGAGGCTGAAAGAACAATATAGAAAACCAGTAAAAGGTTAGGGTTCTGAAAAAGTTAATAGGGTCAACAAACTCTCAGACAGTCTGACAAACTTGGAAATGAAAGGATGTCATTACAATGGATTTCATTCCAATGAACACAGAATATTATTACATTTTCAACTTACTCTCTAAAACGCTGGAAAAACTAGAAGACACAGATGAATTTGTAAGTGCATATCATCTACCAAATTGAACCAGAAGACATAAAGAACCTAAAGAGACCTATTACACTCAATGAGGTTGAAGCTATAATCAAATGTCTTCACTCAAAGAGAAGCTCAGGACTGGACAGATTCAACGCTGGATTCTATCAAACTTTCACAGAAGAGCTCATCTTACTTCTTTTTAACATGTCCCACAGCACACAAAGGGAAGGAATTGTAGCTTTTATTTTTTTTCTTTATATTAGCTACTTTGTGGGTTCTTCATGGGTCCTCCTCCTGTCTTCTAACATTATCTTCTCTGGCTCAGCTCAGCTTCTCCTGGCTCAACTGTCACCAACTGTCTTCTCTCCTCACTCTGCTCTCTGACCGTAACCTTTTGTCTCCTGGAACCTCCACTCTGCTGCCCTTAAACCCTTGATTAAATTATGTTACAAAGAACACTACAAAATCAATGAAGCCAGTATCATTCTGATATCTTTTTCACATAAAAAGAAAAAAGAGACAGAGAGACAGAGAGACAGAGACAGAGATGGAGGGAGAATAACAACTAGAACTTCACCCCAGTCAGAATGGCTACTACCATCAAGAAATCTGACAACTCCATCTGATGTTGGAGAGGATGTGGGAAAAGGGAAATCTTTATTTACTGCTGGTATAGTATAAATTAATACAGTACAAAAATCAGTGTGGAGGTTCTTCAATACATTAAAAACAGAACCATCACAATGAGTAGCTATTCCACTCTTGGGCATAAACCCAGAGAACTCTATATACTACATACCATACCCTACCTACCACAGAGATATTTATACCCCATTTAATTGTTGCTTTATTCACTACAGCAAAGTGGAATCAATCTGCTTGTCTATCACATATTTAAAACAGTATTCAGCTCTAAAGAAAAGTGAATCACAAAATCTGTAGAAAAATAGAATTAGAATGTATAATAGTAACCAAGGATTCCAAGTCTCAGGGAAAATTCCATACCTGCTCTCCCTCATATGTGGCTCTTATCCCAGTAATGTGTACATGCATGACTATAAACAAATAAAAATTATGCTTTCATCGAATATCCCAGCAGGATGGAGTTCTTCATATGTACTACTAAACTTAGTACATTTTACTCTTTAAACAAGAGTGTTTGCTACTCAAATTATAGAGTGTGAAGATTGCTAGAAGTATATGTAAAATATAATTTTGAAAAATCTGAGAATACCTGGAAAGATAATTCACTGTCCCTTAATCTCAAAGAATAACCCAGCAGGAACTTGAAAACACTGAGAAATGTGTTTCTATTTTTTATGGTTTGTTATAATTCTAAATTGCATTATTGTTGACAAATAAATGTACTTTTTGAAAAATAATAAAATAAAACAAAATATGGAGTTACCCATGGGAGCCATGTAAAAGGATATGGAGCCTTAAACGTATCCTCAGTTCCCAGACATGAGTCTTGTTACGGTTTGGAGTATAGCCTCAGAGACATATAAATGTAGGCTCTGCCATAACAGCCATCCATCTACACATGTGCTGTGTGTGTTGTTCTCCAGCTTATTCTTTCAAATAAAACATGATACGCTCCATGAGAAAGTTGAGGATTACCTAGACTTAAAATAGCACAAGACCTAAATTTTAGTCTCTGAATAACTAAAACTCCTCTTGGACTAAGTTCTGCATCACGACCGTGGCCCAGCAGTTTTGGCCCTGTGTTTCCTAAGTGACTGCCAGAGTAGATGTTTCCAGCTTCAAACTACTTAGGTTATCCCAGGAGAATCTAAACTTCATGTCTGTGAATTTTCAGAATACAGAGAATCCAATGCAAACAGAAAACACACGAAAAGGAGAGAGAGAGAGAGAGAGAGAGAGAGAGAGAGAGAGAGAGAGAGAGAGAGAGAGAGAGAGAGATCCCATACTGGGAGGGCTGATTCAGCGGGGTCCCTGTGTAGCCCAATCAGTCAGCTTCAGATTCAGTGATTGTCTCATAAAAGTATGGTGGAAAGTGACTGAGGAAGTCACCTGACTGGCCTCTGGCTTCTACACTTGTGTGCATGCATGTGCATCCCTACACACGTGAACACACAGAAATACATACATGCACACATTTTTAAAGCTTTCAAAACATAGACAGTTAAAAAAAGTGGAAAAGAGAGGACCACAGACCACGCTGCTTGCATACTGTGTCCCTGATCTCCTTTCTGTCCCTGAGTATCTTTAGCTGCTGAGGACAGTCCTGTCTTCCTTGTCTCCTCCCATGTGACTCAAAGTCATTGAGGACAAAGCTCTGTCTTCCAAATCACTCGAGATCTCCGAATCTGGAAAGGGTAGGTGGTCTTCGCATGTCCCTGCACCACGCCTGCTCCCACTCCCACCCTACTCTGTCCCTGCCTGTCCTTCTCCCTCCTCCCTTGTTGTCTCCTCATTCCTTCTCCTTCCCCTCTTCCACTCCTCCATATCCCCGCCCCGCCCCGCCCCACCCCCTTTCTGTCTCTCTTACCTCTTGTACACTGGATTTAAGAGCCTGCAAAGGAGGTGTGCTAAGAAAATGTTAATGAAGCAGCAGGTTCCGCTGGGTGGAATGTCTTTCAGGGATTTCAGGCATGTTTTGACAAATTAAGCCCTACATCTGGTTGGCGTTTGGATGAAGCAGCATCATGAGGGCTCCATGATCCTATGCTCAGACCAGCTGCTGGCCATCATTTTTCTTAGCCTTCTCAAAACAACTTTGCTTTTGCTTATCCTCTCTAGGGTACTATTTTCTGTTTAATTAACTTCTGTTCTCATCTGTGTTGTTTTCTTTCTTTTACAGATATCCCCAGTGTCTTAAGATAGAGCTTCATTCCTTAATTTGAAATGTTCTAGGGCATGATCAGGTCCCTTTCACATGCCATGGATGTGTGCAATGGTCAGTTAGCAGATAACTTAAAGATGGTGCCGTTAACCCTACGCCTGAAGAAGGTTCTATTTTAGGAAGGAGAGAAGACATTATGTGTTAAGTATTAAAAGAATGGTTCGGGAGACTCCACTCTAAGACCTCAGAGGCATGTTGATTGGCCAAGCTCAGAAAAGCAGGAGAGATCAGCATCAGTGAGGATCTCTAGGTCCTCACTCAGAGCATCCTGGTCCTGGGGAAAGCCAGCAGAAGGCATATTCAGAAACTCACTGTGGCCTGGGAAAATGCTTCTCTCAAGGCAAGCAGCTCATGAAAGATAGAGTCAGCATGCCACTGTGGAATGCCTGATGGCTGATACCCAAGGACATCCTTGTCAGCCTGCAGGGAGGCACTGAAGCATCCAGATGGTTGTAGGACCACAGTGAGGTTAGAATACAAAGGTTTAAGGGGAGATGTCAGATGCAGGAAGACAGCATGAGGGAGGAACAGTGTATAAGGTCCCCAAATGGACAATACAAGGGGGAACATATCTGGATGACTTTGTACCTCATCTTTTAGGTGAGGGCAAGCAAAAGCATCTAGCACATTCCATTCTGATCCAAATGTCTCCATAACAAAGCTGTGAGCCCAGCACTGGGTAGCACTGGAGGCAAGGCCTTGTTGGGGCCACAGTGAGACTGAAGCTGATCCCAGGGCTAGATGTTGTGCTTATTTTAGCATCCTCCAATATGCAAGGTCCTAAGTGTCCACAGGAGGTGCTAGACTCCCTTCTCTCTGGTGGTCTTTGTTATAATCAGGTCCTAGAGCATGTGGGTACCTCAAAGCATGTACCTCATGTCACTGTTCTTGAGTGTCCCCTTTCCAGGACAATTGCAAAGCATGAAGGGAAGTCCAGGCAGTGCCTTTCCTGTGTTCTGGCAGCCCAGAGAGTTTGCTCACAGTCTTGTGAGTCTTAGATCTTGGAGCTTGGAATCTTAGATCTCCAAGTCCTAGGAACCTCATCCACACTGAGGCAACTGCAGTCATCTGAGAAATGAACAGGTCTCTCCCCACTGAAGGGGCTTTCCTCGGCTTGGATCCCTTGAAGAGGACAAGTAGGCTTTGCCCTTGATAAATTCCCAAATCCCACCTGGCCAGTGCCCCTTACCTTCACATACAGGAGTGTGGCTCCTTGGCAGGTGGACTAGGGCCCCTCATCACAGCCTGGCCCATCAGGGAGGTTTCTAGTACTGAGAAATGATGGGGTTTCCTAAGATTGGGAGCTCTGAGAGACGCATGCTGAGAAAGCCACTACTTGAATCTCCCCCCCCCTTTGGCACCCTGTTTTAGTGACCCCACTTTCCTCATTGGAAGGTCCCGAGTCTCTCTGGCATTTCACTGCCACCCCAGGGATTCCCTGTAATCCTCAAGGCTCAGCCCACTCAAATCAGATTCCTCCCAAGAAGTCTAGGAATCACTGTCCTGCAGAAAAGCCATCGACTTTTCTTCTCTTTCCTCTCTGCTGTGTTTCCTTTTGACTTCTGTGGAATTTATTCTCATGTCTTATCTGTTTGTTGATTCTTTCCATGTCTGTTCCCTTCCCTTCCTCTTCTCTCTTCCCTTCCTTTTCCTGTCCCTTTCCTTCCTTTTACCGGCTTACTCTCTTTCTCTCTTCTCTGCCTTTTCCTGCCTCTTCTCTTATCTCCTTTCATGAGTCTCAGAAGGAAGAAATCATTCCCACTGAGGTCCTTGGGGAATTAAAATCTGAGGTCATTCAGAACCTCACCTCTTACCTCCCGTCATGCTGACTCCGTGGGGCATCATCTGTCCACTGAGCCGCTTTCAGTTTATTAGACGCATACCATCTGTGGTTCCTCCATATGCATCTCTTGTTAATCTCTGCCTGCCTGCCTGCCTGCCTGCCTGCCTGCCTGCCTGCCTGCCCCCCCTCTCTCCCTCTCTCCCTCCCTCCCTCCCTCCCTCCTTCCCTCCCTCCCTCTCTCCCTCCCTCCCTCTCTCCCTCCCTCCCTCCCTCCCTCCCTCCCTCCCTCCCTTTTGGACCATCTCTGTCTACTTTTACTATGTTGCCACTGGATCTTAGACTCCAAGCCCACGTTTTAGGTAAGATTGCTCATTCTAGGCAGTACCTCATATCTGGAATGTCTTGGAATGTCTTGATGTGGGAGCTGTGAAGTCACTGCAGTCAATGCATTCAATTGCTACTACCTTGCATTCACATCCTAGATGGTACAAGTCAGTTCTGTCTGCCTTGAAAGTATCTACCTGGTCTTAGAAATGAAATCCACTTATCCATGTGATAGTCATAACTGGTGAGAAAACTCCATGTCCTTAGACAGCACCCCATATATCTGCTCACACACCAGGTCAGTCACAGTACTAATAAATCTGAACCAGGCCATGCATGAAGCCTGGAGCAAGAAGGTGGGTGCATTGAGTTGATCCCAGGCCTTCTAATTCAATAATGGATAGACACTGGACTTGGTCACTTTTTATCATTTCTCTTGATTTCCTCCATAGAATTACCACACTCTGAAATCATTTACATATTTAGTTTATCATCTCTCATCTGCCTGCATCCACCAGAGTTCCTAGTGCTGCCCCCCACTTTAGCAAACCCAGCTTTTTAAAGGAAAATATGTGTGTCAAGATACATCATCACACGGTAACCCTGGAAGCTCCACTTATAACTTATGCAGAGTTTGGATGCAGCAATGAAGTAAGCAGAAGAGCAGGCTGTACCACGAGAGGCTGCAGGTGGGTTCTGACTACTTTTGTTCACATCACAACCTTGGCCTACCTGGGGAAAATGGGAACTTTCACCTGACATGGCTCTTGTGAAACTGGCAGCAAAGTCCCAAACAGATGGCCACCCAGTGATTGCTGTCATTAATGTACCTGAGGGTCTCAATGGGCCTTTTGCCGTTGTTTTGATTTGTTCTACCTATTCAATTTTTCTAAAAGAAAAGTGACCTTGGCCACTCAGAAAACTAGAGCTGATGGCCTTGGGGGAACTTGAAGAGGAAACAGAAATCTGAGGTCTGATGCCCTCCCAGAGCCTCTGTTTAAGAACTATGGCCTTTCTGCTTAGGTTGCAGAGAATTGAGATGGCATAGTAACATTTGTATGTGGGCCTAATGGAGGCTCATGAGATATTTTTTCAGATCTACTCCAGGTTACAATGTCTCGCTGAGACTCTAATAGGTCTTATTCAGGAGCAAGGATGCAGAAAGAGAAACTGGTTCCTGTAGGAAACTGGTCCCTGTAGCTGGCGTCCACTTGTGTCTCTCTTCAGCACCATAGCCGTCTAACTTTCGCTTCCCTCTGTAGCTAGCAACTACAGGTTCCTGTCTTACTTCCTCATTCTCTCCTTTGGGTCAATCTTCACCCACCACAGCTTCATCAGCACCTATTACCATGGTTGGTTGCTGTTCACTTGGCCTATCTCATGGTCCAAGCAGCCCCCCATGCAGTGATTCCAAATGTCCCAAATGTAGCATTCAACACAACATACACCCTCTCCACCCCCCACCCCACCACCACCCCTGGGCTTTCCCTCTCCAAGTTCACTGATTTCCAGGTTCACTGGTTTAGCCTGTGACTCCCTCAGCTTCTAGGATCCAGGGCAGAAGCCAAGGTCTCAGCCTTGGACTTTTCCCCCACCACTGTAAACATGACCAGTCTCAAGGGACTGCTGCCAGCCTTCCAGCTACATAAACACATGGACAGCCAACAAGTTATTAACTAAATACTCTGCCCTTCGCTCTGTAAATGGTGCACCAAAAAGGAAACCATTCAAAAGATAAAAGTAAAACTAAAATGTTCACCAGGGTTCTAATTCTTCCTTAGAATGGCAATGAACCAGGTTAGCCTGGCTGTGTTTGGTGGCCACACTGGGTTACCTGGTCATTTTTGTTTCAAGTCATCTTTTCTTCCCAGTGATGAGGGTGAATTCAGGGCCTCGAGGCAAGCAGGGAGCTACATCCCAACCGCCCCATTTACTCTTTATTTTTGAGTTAGAATTACACAAAGTAGGCTGGCTTTGAACTCCTTGTAGCTCAAGCTAGCCTTTGATCTGTCATCCTCCTGCCTCAGCCTCTCACATAGCTGAAACTGTAGACCTGTGCCACCATATTTGGAATCATGGATTGTGTCGTCACATCCTTCCTTCCTCCAGCTGACCCCAATGCTCTCTCTGGCAAGGATACTCTGTGTTCTCCACCAGTCTAAGGAAAGTCCCCTATGTTCAGTGCACCAAGAGTACCTCTCTCCTTCACTGTGCCAAGAGAATTGATGGCAAGTTAGTGATTAACTCTCATTTCTGTTTGAATAGTAGTTGAGATGTGTTTACCTTTTACCCTGCTTCAGGACCAAGCAAACGCAAATCTACCATTATCCATTATGTAGATGAGAGGACTCACATGTCCCGAGGGACTCTCATAGGGAGATCTGGCCAAACATGGCCGGCACTAGCATCAGAACTCATTGCGACCTAGATTCAAACATTCAATTGTACAAGCTATTGTAGCAAATAGACTGTTTGATGGGGTGTTTTGTGGATCAGGATGTGATTTCCAATTCCTTGAGACTGTGTATAGAGTATAGTGTATTCAGTGTATAGACGACTTGACTTAATGTCTGTAGCCCTATATATACCCTGAAAGTTTACAACAACAACAGCAGCAGCAGCAGCAACAACAACAACAACAACAATAAAACTAGTAAACAAAAAATCCTGGTGGCTGAGGGTTCTGAGTACTGAGTTAAAGGTGTCTACATATTATCAACTATTTGTCCACTGTTAACCCACCAATGTGGGTCAAGAGGCCCACCTTACTGTGGCACCTGGCATAACCACAGACAACGGGAAAATCACAGGGTTTGCATAAGGCGCTGGAGTCCTGCTGTCCTGTTGGGCCCAGCTCAGCCCTACTGCTCCTGGATGAACCACCTGGGCGAAGTTATCAAATCTCTCCAGACCTAGGTTTTCCTTCCCTCTGAAAATATGGAGAGTACTGCTCCCCTTTAAGACAAAGGATAATCTATGAGAAACAGTTAACATCTCACAAGCACTCCTCTTCCTCCTCTGCCTCCTCCTCATTTTAATTCTCTAGTCTCCTCGCCCCATCTCGTCGTCTTCTCCTTCCCCACCAGCCACACCCTGGTTTTGCCTTGCCTCCTAGTCTCTTCCCATCTTCTCCTCCCCTTCCTTTTTAATGATGGGTTTTATGATAATCTTACCTACTTCTCAGCCAAAGTAAAATAGCTCCATGTTGCATGAATCAAGAAGTGGCGGCCATACAGATGGGCTGTACTTTATATCAACTCACAGTGTGAGCCTCCCAAGGTTTATAATGTTCTTGACCCATTCTCATTTGCCACATCCTTCTAAATTATGAGCATCAGAGCTAAAGCATCTAAATGGATTCTGTCCAAACCAGAAAAGGCGAAATTATTACCAACTTAACTGGGGGGAAACACTAGGGCTTCTTACAGAGGAGACCCAACTAGCAAGCTCTGGGGGTCACAAGAACACTTGTTGATTCGGACTGAGCTTGTGGGAAACCTGTGCAACATGAGTGATCTCAAAAACGGAGCTGAAGGCAAGGTTGCTAAGGTCAGATTGTGCTAGCAAACTTGGACCTCCACCCAAGAGCAAAGTTCAAATGCAGCTCTTATGGTAAATATTTGCCCGTGTTTTGCTATTACCTCCGTCTTGCTTTGTTTATCTTAAGGTCACGTAGCCTTTCACTTTCCCATCTGACTGGCATCCAGAGGTCATGGTGACCACACAGCTGGGCAGATGTTAGGAATCTGGGCTGAGATGCTTTAGTGAGAATGTCAGAGTGGATTCCTTGTGGAACACTGTGTGGGAGAGGTGAACAGAGCTCTCTGGGGACGCAGGCCTTTCCCACCCATCCCTGGGAGCTCAGCAGTGAAGCTGTGTTTGTCTTAGAGCTCTATGGCATTGAGTACCCGAAGGTGACAGCACTGACCACCCAGCACAGCAGACACTCGAGCTCTTTGGCCAGTAACTTGTCAGAGTCAGCGCAAACAGCTCAAACACTGGAAAAGCATTTTGCAATGTTTCTGGCTGAGATAAAGATGTAGCCTTGACCCCATCCACCATGTGTTTTAAATCCCTGTATTTATTGATGCCAGCTCCGAGTGTTGCCTTGTGCTCTATGGGAGGGATCTTGGCCCTTAAAATCATTAGTAACCGTCCTAGCAGGGCCATGGGTTCTCTTTAAGGTGATGGTAAATCTCTGCTCATGAGTTTAGCTCTCTCTAGAGCAGGCATCTAAGAAACACAGACATACAAGCAGAAGAGGAGGGAGATGCCCAAGGGAAAAGTATTACTGTAGTTACTGCTTTTACAAAATTACATATGTATGCATTGCACACTACGCTCCTTCGCATCCCATCTCCCTGTCCACACTCATCTCTGCTCACAAATCTCTCACTCGTGTTCCTATCTGCTTGGTGTTGTGACCCACCAAGACTAACCAGAACCATCTGTATGACTGTGAGTTTTGAGCTATTTGGTGGAGTCTGGTCAGCTTAGCAGCAGGTCCACAATGATTTCTCCCTTTCCAAGAATCTATAGATAGCAGAGAGTTTCAAGTCCCGTGAGACTCTCCCCCTCCTTGGTTGACTATTGAGAGGGACAGTCTTGCACGGGCCCAGTGTAGGTAACTACAGTTGATGTGTTAATGAGTACAGTAGTTATAGCAGCCTACTGTTGAGCCCTTACATATTTTTGAGCCTTTACATCCTTTCTCTTCTATGATGTTCCCTGAGCCTTAGAAGGGGTGGTATAAATGACTTGCTTAGGGCCCACTATAGTCCATATTTTCTGCATCTTGGGAAGACATGAGCTCCTGCAATCACCTCTGTTCAGAATTAAGAAGAGGCTGCACTAATTAAGTCTGAGACAGCTTTTATTGAGGGCCATGAGCTTGGGTATTTAGAAGGAAGTTTTCTGCTGTGTCAGTTTAGTTGGTACACACACACACACACACACACACACACACACACACACACAAATGCTTCTAAACATTCACCAGTTCTTTGTGCTGGAAAGCCACCATGAAAAAAAAAATTACACAATCAAATGTCAACCACACTCAGTATACTACAACTGCATCTGTGTTCCTGTTAAACCACCTCTCCCCTTAGCCTTCTCTCTTGCATCATCCCACACTCAAAAGAGGTTACTTGTAAACATAGGTTTCTGACTTAATTTTTACTTTAATTTTTGTTTTCATCTTTTATTTGTCTACGTGTGTGTGTGTTTGTATGTGTGTGTGTGTGTGTGTGTGTGTGTGTGTGTGTGTGTGTATGTCTGCTTGAATTTATGTGCACCACTTGCGTGCTGATGCTTACAGACATCACAAGAGGGCCTCAGTGCCTCTGGAACTAGAGTTACTTGTGAGGCACTTGATGCGAGTGCTGGTGACCAAAGCCTGGGTAAGAGCAGTATGTGCTTTTAACCACTGAGCCACCTCTCCAGACTCCTGGAAAGATTAATTGCAACCTAACTACACCAGTGAGCCACCTCTCCAGAAAGATTAATTCAACCTAACTTTATCAGGTTCACAGGCTTGGCACTTTGTCATTGAGGTTCTGTAGTGAATGACTGCAGCTCAGAAGAGGAGACACTGCCTTCCTGCTCTTAACTGAAAAGCAATAAGAAAGACAAGGAATTAGGCAGAAAGTCTAGGATACTGCTAAGACAAGAAAAGGTAACTGCTTGGCTTCTCGGCTAACTAGGACAGTAGATGACAAGGCTCAAGGCTGAGACTTAGAAGGTCAAACATTCACTCCCTAGGTTACTGTCCTGTTCCCAGGAGATGCTCACCACCTACCCTTTGCTTGTGCTATCTGGCTCTATTACCTGTGCGGAAACAGTTTGCCCATTTAGAATGAAATACCTTAACTCCTTATTTTCTCTATTTGTACACTATACTGAAAAAAATATATAATGTTTGCAAATTTGAAAGTCATGAGTGTCTAGTTAATTGGTGAACATATTTTTTTGCATACTGGTCAGGACATGCTTCCTAATTCATTTTTATGATAAAATAAATTTAACTCTTTTCAACAAAGTGTGGTGTTTCAGTTAAATCTTTAGCCCATCTAGAACTGATGAAATATGTATTACTAAAGTTATGATCAAGATATATTTATACTCCATATGGTACACTCCAAATTTTCAGTACATAGATTTTTTTTTTGGAAGGCATATTTTGATTTTTTAAGTAGACTAGACAATTAACATTCACTATTGTTATTTTTCTACTTTTTATGAATAATATATGCTCAAAATTTTCTAGTACCATGCCTTATTTTAGTTTAATTTAAATTATACAGTTTTTTTCTATTACCTTTTTCATAATACAGTTTTCACTATTTTTAGTGGTTTCCATAGAGATGGAAACATACAAACCTCTGACTCACATACTAAGCATAAATTTTACTTATTTGTCAGCACTTCAACTAACATTTATTTCGCTCATAATTAACTACTTGATTTTACTGCTTTAAAGTTTCATTTTACATTTTCACTTTTATCCAATTATAAATTTGTATATTCTATTTCATAGCTTCTTTTATTTGTATTCTTTCCCTATGGGATAGTTTTGCCTCTGCTGTTGATAATTATTTCTTCATGCAAGTCTGGTAATAATGAATTTCTTGAGAGTTTTGAGTAGAAAGATTTGTATTTGGCTTTTAAGTTTTGAAGTATATTTTGATTTTGAAATCGATTTCTGATAGCTACAAACTTCTGCGCAGACTGTTTTTCCTTATCTCTTTACATTATCATTTCCAATTTTGAGCCATCTTTTACTTCTCTGGAAGTCACTTGTCAGTCATGTTTTGCTCCATTTCATCTTAGTCTTAAACTTTACTTTCTTTTTAAGTTTTCCTAGTCTGCATATTGAACACAGTCCCTCCACACCCCTTCCCTTGCCTTCCCTCCCCTCCCCTCCCCTTCCCTTGCCTTGCCTCCCCTCCCCTCCCCTCCCCTGCCCTCCCCTCCCCTTTTCTCCTCTCCAGTTAGTCTCTTCTGTCTTTTACTCTTAAGTGGAAACCACAGCTGAGAGCAAGCATACAATATTTGTCTTTCTTAGAATGGCTTAATTAGTATGGTTGTCTCCAGTTACATTAAGTTGCAGCAGGACTAAGTGCATCCTCTCCCACTGAGGCCAGACAAGGCATCCTAGCTCTGGAAAAGGGATGCGAAGGCAGGCAACAGAGTCCTGAACAATTGCCATGTTAACTGAGATAAGATGGAATCTCAGTGTAGTTTGACTGACATGTCTCTGGGGATAGTGAGGTTCACCACCTTCTAAGGTCTTTTCTAATTTAATTCACCTTTTGAGAATTTTTCATTTCACTAATAATCAAGAAATCAAACAAACCAATCAGATTAATATCTTTCCACTGAATGCTTTCAGGAACTTTGTTTTTTTCTCATATTTATTGTGATATGTTGAAGATTTTATCTCTTTACTCTGTGCTATGCACTCATACATTTACAGCTAAGAGCCTTTTATTTTGCAAAATTCTGAGTTTTACGTCTTCTAACTTTCTCTGTTTCACTGTCTTTCCTGTCTTTCTTATGTGTCTTATAAGCTCAATAACTTATATTTCAGATCCAACATCTTGCTGAGTTTTCTAAAGAAACGAGATTCTGGTGCGTTGGCTCTGGGCTATGTGCGCTTTCTCTGAGCCTGTTCAGCTTCCAGCAGTTTAACATGGAATTCCACCAACTCCACAGAGATCACCAGTTGGTTCTCAGCAGCTGGTAGGACCAGTCAGCTCCGCACTGGTTGGCTTTTGTATTGCATCAATTTATGCCTTTTGTGGTTTTTGTCTAGTCTCCTTTGTGCTGCAGGAGATGTCTCTGGGAACCAACCCTCCAGTTCATTGCTATGAAGAAAGTACAGGTCCATATCACAGATAGGCCCACATCCTTCCACAATAAGGAATGAGTAAGAAGTGTCCTCCATAAACAGAATAAGGCACATCAAAGTCTCCAGGAAGTGAAAAACCCATGTGAATATGGTGCCATACAATCTGGGGAAGAAGACAGTGACAGACAGCAAGATGAGGGTGACCAGGACCTTCTGTATTTGACAACAAGAAAATGTTTGACAAGAGTGAGCCATAGAGGAGCTGAGTGAGTGGGAGGTGGCAGTCAGGAGAGGCAGGACTCAGGCTGATGCTAGGAAAAATCTTCATGGCACACTTCCTGAACCCTCCCCACTTCCTGAACCCTCCCCTTTCTGCTCCGAGCTAAGGAACTCCCTCGGGTCTCAGCCCCTTTTAGATGCAGTTTTTTCTCGTTTGTTTTGCTTGTACGTTTGTCGTATGTTGTTTTAATAGTATTTCAAGTGTGGTTTATTTAACTAAGCAAGATGAGTTTTCATGTTTATTTAAACTCACAACACTCTGTTCCAAAACAATGTACTCTGTGGAGTTTCTTGTCCAATTCGAAAGAAATAGATCCTAGGTAAAGAGACATCTACAGGAGTTGGAGCTTCGAGAATCCTGGGTTCACATGAAAGCTCTGCATATCACCTAAGACAAGTTATTAACTTTGTAACATTTGCTTCATTATTTATACATTGGTAGATTTACACAGATTTTTAAAAAAATGTATAATATATGTAGCTTAAATATAAATTACATATTTGTACATATTTTAAAATATATACTACTAATTTAATCTTCAGGCAAGTGCATGCATATACTTACAAAGATATCAATGTAGATATCTGTCTCTATATCTGTCTACTTACTTTCCTGTAGATGAATGGAAAGATCTTGACTGAGCTGAGCATGTGCGAATTCATTTTTGCAGTGAATACTTGATACTTACATCAGTTTATATTCATTTATTTAAATTTCTCATCACAAGCAGGATGAAAGAACAATTATCTCCATTACAGAGAGAGAACAGAATCTTGCAGAAGTCCGAAGATGGCTGGAGCCAGACATTTGCCTGCGGACCGTTCTCCCTTTGTCTTCTTAAAGTACCAAACACTTTCAAGTTAACCGCACAGTTGTGGATCAAAGGAAGACATTTGTCAAGACTCACCAAGAAAGCGCTCTGAACCTTCAACAAGAGCAGAGCTGCTATTGGGGTCTGGGCTTTCCACTTTTTGCCTAGGGATTAAATCCTGTATTTGCCGGGCAAGTACTCTACCATGTGGCTTATATCCCCCTTGAAAACTGTTCTGTTTTGAGACAAGCTCTCCCTAACTATTCTTGTAGGCTTGAACTTATTCCGGAGTCCACCAAGTCTTGAAGTACAATTATTCTGCCTCTGCCTCCTGAGAAGCTAGAACTGCAGGTTTATGTCTCCAGACCTGGCTCACACTGGGGCTTCTGAGTCACATGACAGACTGTCCCAGGGTCTCAGACTTAAGCTTCAGCATGGCATGAATTCTGTGCCCGCTGTCTGACCTCACACACACTTGTCTTCATTGCTCACTTTGTTAAAGCCACAGGTTCCCCCAGAGTTCCTCAGGCTGCTCTGACAAGACAGACCACCACTCCCCACTGTGCCTGCCGGAACCAAGAGATTAATTCCACATGAAGGAAACCTCTGGGGCCATTAGACAATAGTAAACCAGGATTCACTACTTAGTAATTGCAGCTCTGGTCATGCCTCATGGCTTCTGAGACATGGTTTTCTTAATTATCACATCTGAACAGTGACATTTTCCTTCTAGCATCATGTGAAGTTAGGGACAATCAATGGCTGCAAGAATTCCTAGGACAGAGCCTGGCACACAAATGGGAACTAACCACAGATCATTGCTATTGTTAGCATTTATTCCCTGGGTTTACTTAGGTGTCATCGGGAGAAATTGCATGTGGTTACGGTGATGTTTTGATGTGTGTAAACATTATATCACAATCACCACAATCAAGCTAATGAACACATCCATCATCACCTTAGATGCTTGGCTTTTAAATAACTGCTGCAGGCTGGTGAGAGGGCTTAGCACGAACACATGCTTGCTGTGTCCGCTTGGCAACCTGAGTTCAATTCCCAGAGGCCCACACGGGAAGGAGAGAACTGGCTTTGAGACTTGTCCTCTGATTTCCACACATGCATCACGGCATGTGCATGCCTGTCCCTCACACACACTACAGGGCCATTTGTATATTTCTGTTTCAGAGCCATAGAGAAGTGAAAGTGACAACTGGAGTGAGGACCATGATCCTGTGTAACAGGGCAGGAAGGCTCTGTGTCCAACTGAGTGAGTGGATTCTGCTACATCTGTGCTTGATCTAGTGGATTATTTATTACTAGAAAGAGGAAAAACTCAAGGAGAGCTAATTACTAAAAAAACATAAAAGAATTAGAGGCTGGGTGTGTCGCCACATCACCTTCCTCGTGTGTGCCTGTTGCTGCATCAGAATGTCATCTTTTTTATAAAGATGTCAGTCATATTGTGTTAGGGCTCAGCCCCAGGGACTAATCTGAACATACTCACCTCTGTAAAGACCCTGCCTGTAGAAAACTCTAATTTTGAGGTGCTAGAGGTTAGACCCCTCCAGTTTCTAAACCCCACCCTTAACAAAGCCCTTCCCTTTTTGTATGTAAATCCTGCCTGAATGCCGCAGGATCCAGGTGCAGGGAGAAGAGGAAACTCTGGCATCCAGTAAGAACTTTCCCTATGATCCATGGCTCCCTTTCCACTGTGAAGCCACAGTGTGAGTTTCTTGAGCCTTAGGTGTAGGAAAAGGATCAAGAGGGGAATCCAGCCCCTGAGGTCTCATACTCCGGCCTCTCCACCTAGATTCCTCTTCACTTCAGTTAGGAAGAAAAGGAGATATGGGTCAGCCACTAGTAAAGAGGCCTAGATTCAATCTTCCCAACTATACACTTTGCTCCCTGCATCAGCCCACTCAGCTGCAGTGAGATAACAGTTTCCAGACCAGAGCCAGGATGGGTCACACTGCACTGAATATTCCCAGGCATTAAGATCGTAGATGAGGGGCCCCGGTGATGGAACCTATATGCACCCTTGCCTCCTCCTCCAGTAGCTCCAACTTCTTCACTGTCTTGTGAGTAGACACCCAACTTGACTCTTCAAAGAAAGAGAATGTGAGGCTACTGGGTGCCTGTGGCTACATCAAATCCAACATTCTGAATAAGGGGACAGAGAATACTTAAAACCATTCAGCACACAATCTGAGACCCAGTAGGATTCATTTGCTGTCAGGGTCCCTGGAGGAAATAAGTCATAGTTCTTCAAAGTAGGTCAAGGTCATGAGGTAGGTAGAGGACCATTCACAATGGACAACTGTGCCAAGGACAAAATATTGTGCTTTTCACCTGGTACATCTGGGAGAAGGCACCTGTTCCTAACTGAGAACTGCTCCCCCCGTGTGCCTGTTGTCTTTGTGCTGTGTAGTGTAGGTTAGTGCCAAGAACACCTGCTTAGGCATAGAGTAGGGCCCGAGAATGCTGTGTGTGATTATGGATCACCTGTTCTCCCTAACTGAAGTGAAGAGGAATCTAGGTGGAGAGGCCTGAGCATGAGACCTCAGGGGTTGGATTCCCCTCTTGAACTTTTTCCTTTTCTATAACCATATCTCTTCACATCTGGCTTTTCCCACATGGCTATCCCATGAACACCCCCTTCACTAATGGATGGGTGGTCTGTTTTCTGTTGTGAAATCATTTACCCAGGTACCATGTAGAAACTGCATGAGATCAGTTCTTCAGGATAATGTCACTAGAACTGAGAACTCATGATCAAGTCCTCATTCACATTAACATACTAGGCAGGGAACATCCCCTTCCTAGGCCTTACTCTGGCCTTCTCAGGGTTCCCCAAGACTCCTGTGCTACCATGTCTGTGTCTACCAGACACTGGCAGTGGAAAAGCCGCTTTAAGGAAAGTTTGCGTGCTTGTGCATTCATTTGGTGCTGGGGTGTTATATGAGTGAGGGGTTTCTGGGAACAGACTTCAGATAGGAGGGAACTTTCTGTGTTCTTGATGTCAGTCTTGTTCCCATTCCCACTCATTGCCTGGAAACTGAACACAAGGCTACTTGGAGAGATATAAGGACTCCTGGCCTAATCCTAAAACCAGCGGGACATCTGCTCTCTCCCTTCAGCAGTGTGAAGTCATTCCTCCATGCTTCCTGGCCTCTGGCATTCAACTTAGGGAAAAACAAGATGAGCAAAAGGATTGCTTCACTGCTTGGCTCAACCAGGTCCGGAGTATCCTCTGGATGCTCATCAAGGTCTCGACTCACAGTTGCTTGCACCTGTACCACCAACCAGGGACGTTCCAAGATGCTCTGGGCCAGGTAGAAAGCCAGGCATACATGTGGGGATCCTTCATAAGGAAGGGGGCATCAGCCACTGCAACCTTCTCACCCACAACACAAGGAGACCTCAAGGCTGCTCTGGAGGGAGTGAAAGCCCAGGTCATGCTGCTCACTGTTATTAATGGTAAGTCTACATTCTAGGCCAGGACAAGTCCACATTCCCATCATCCCTCAGCAAGACAGCAGAGACTGTGAGAGGCAATAACAAGCATTTCTGCCTAAGATACCTGGATCAGTGACTTTTGAAGTCTGGGATTAACTGTCTTCAAACTTTGAAATTGTGCTCTTTGTTGGTTGGTTGGTTTCTTGGTTTACTTTTATTTGTGTGTGTATTTGTCTTGAAATAAGATGTCATTTTATAGCCTATGTTGGCCTGGAATTCATTATGTAACCCAAGCTTATCTCAAACTCAATTCTTGTGGCTCGGCCTCCCAAGTTCCAAGATTACGATCATTAGCCTCTATTCCTGGCTGTAGAGTGTACTGTTTGTGATGTGGAAAGCAATTTAGCTAGTTTCCTTTTCTGAAGAACCAGCATTGAGTTTGTGTTTCTCATTCTTTTTTCAAATCTCTGGATGTTTCTGTAATAGTTTTCCCATCATTTTTTTCTCCAGTGAAAGTTTTAAAGATAATTTATGTATTTTAAAAACAGGTTATGGTAATGGATCTACAGAGTCCTTTCCAATCTGACCATTTTCTGTTGCTGACATAATACCACAGACTGGGAAATTACAAAGAAGAGCTATGCTTTGGGCTCTTGACTCCAGTCCAAGCTTAAAAGGCTGCAATTGGCTATGGTATTATAGCTGAAATACTCTCAAAATAACTGGTCAACCTCATAATCCACAAATCCATCAAACACATGAACAGGTTAGTTACCTCCTGAAGGATCTGTCTCCTAAAATCTCATAATGAAGATTAAGCTTCAATTACAATCTTTGGAAAGAAGCAACAATATTCAAACCACAGAATAGCTTCCTATCTTTCTATGCTTGGCACTGTCTAGAAGCAGAAAAATACCCCAGTGCAACCTGAGCCAGAACTTCCAAAGATGCCCACTTCCTGGCTACCCTGAGCCTGGGTCCCAGCACAGCTATAATGGAGGACATCTTTCTCTAAAGCTTTTCTGAGAAGACAAATGTATGTTTGAAAAGAAATCCAGGATGGATGCTTAGAGGCAGAAAGCATTCTCTTTGGAGCATGTTCTAGAGTCTCTGAGATAGGATAAGTGCATTTCTTTGACTGAAATTTCCTCCATATGGGAATATGGGTGAAACTTTCTGGTTGACCTGACAGTACTCTACAGGGGCAGCTGGCACAGTGGTGACATCCTGCTCTGTCCCAAGAACAACAGCAAGCATCATGTGGGCCCACAGAAGCCTCTCAGGATCTTGGGGACAAGGGAGACCATATAGTTTAGTTCCTGGACTTCACAGTTTTCTGGCACACCTGCCTCTCCCTTTCTGGGAAACTAAGTTCTAAAATCTGCCTTAATTTTGGTATTGCAACATGCATATATGTGACCTGGTCTTCTGCTTGCTCAGAGCTAACTAGCTGTTGTGTCTTTCATTAAAAATGTCCAGAATTAAAGAGAACATGTTAAGGGAAGAGAAGAGGCAGCAGCTTCTCTTACATCATGAGATGCAATCCGGTGTATCCTCCAGTCAGGAAGATTTGGGGTCTTTGTCTTCTTCACATCTGGAAAGTCTAGTAATCCTGTATCATAGAAAGGGAAATAGAGTGATATGTTAATACAGAGAGTAAGCACGGCAATGGTCAAAAAGACACTTGTTGGTGGTGTTATTCTTATGTCAGTATGGAGCACAGCAGATGGCAGTCCTTTGTTCATCCTAGCTTGATGCCCACCTTGGTGGGCAAAGCTATCTTATGCCTAGACATCAAATCAAATCAAATCAAATCAAATCAAATCAAATCAAATCCAGGCAGTGCAGTTCAGGAGGAGGAAGACAGACAGAGACCTGCATTCTGACATGCTAGGCCTCATGGCACAGGCAGGCCATGGATACTCAGAGCCTCACCTACTACCATGAAGAACAGCACAGGAAGACAGATAGAGAACTTCAGAGCACTAAGCCTACCACAGACCTGCCCTCTGGCACTCGGCACAGGCAGGGAGGCCATAGACACTCACTTGTTGGCACATCATGTAGCATGGATGAAGGATGTCACTCAAGGGCCCACCAGTCATGTGGCTAGCTCGTAGCTGGAACCACCACAATGTGCAAGTATGTGGTGGTCCAATGGGAGGGAGAGAGAGAAGAGGAGTAGGTTGAACATTATGAAGAGAGATGGAACTGGAGACTTGAGGGTGGAAACAAGTAGTCTATTATGAATGATCAGCTCTGCCACCTGGGGCCATAGTGAGGTACCTCCCAAACTGCCACTGAGGCCACATCTGAGTCTATCTATGCAGTGTCAGGGGTCGAATGTCAATGTCTGTGGTTCATATTACCACTAAAGGACATGGGAATGTCCCTGGTCAGGGCAGCTGCCAGGGGACCACATGGGTGTACAGGGAACTGGCATTGCCCCTCACTGGTAGGTGCCCTAAAGAGCTGGCCTCACCTCTCACAGTTAGCAGCACTGAGGAGAGTGGTCCATGCACATCAGCACAGTGGAGCTAGCCCCGGAGGCCTGGATGCAGGTGAGCTGGGCTGAGGGCAGGAAAACAGGAGAGATGACCTTGCCTCCTACCTACAATGACATTGGGTGGCCTAGCCGGAGGAGTGCCGGAGAGCTCATTCTGATGGTGTGGGTAAGGGAGAGCCAGTTCACTGACCAGCTAAACCACCATCCAGGGCCAGATCCAGGGCTCTGAGTTAACTCATCCCCAAATCTGTTATCATCTGCAAATGATTGGGATTCATGAAAGGGCCAGTTCAAAGCTACAGGATCTCCATAATACAGGGCAGCAATAAGATAGCTAAGAGGAGACCCACTGAGGATCCAGTGTTGATGGTGTCACAGAAGCCAGAGATCTGGAATCAGACCAAAGACTCATTGCAGTGAACATTTGCAGGTGAAGATGTGTGGACAGAGGAATATATTGTGGGAGATTCTGACATACTACAGTTTCCACAATGAGACGTTTTCTATGCTTTGGGTTGTGTGTTTGTGTTATTTTGGGGGGGAGGTAAGTATCAGGGAACAGAAAGATGAGCGAAACTGGGGTACATGATATGAAACTCACAAGTAAATAATAAAAAAATAAAATATCTATTGTATAACATAGTAACATACCACATTGTGGTAACAATCAATTACAATGTATGGTGTATAGTAATGTGTTCTTGAAAATTACTGAATGAGTGGATATAATTTGTTCTTACTACAAACATCACAACTGTGTCAGGTGACACATATTTTAATAAACAAAATACAATCATTTAATATATGTGATTAAAACATCATGTTGAACACAATACACATAATTTTATCTCTTGATTTTAACTAAAAAGTAAAAACATCAAAAGAAAAAAACCATTGATTCAATAGATTTTCCTATGGAGCTTCTGCCAGAATTGGAAAGTCTATCTCTCCTTTGGGGATCAGGTAATTCAATGACCCAGAGGATGAAAACCTCAATGGAAATTTCACCGCAGGACCATAACTCTCCCGCACTGTGACGGTCTGAATAGCTATTAATTTGGCCCCCAGAGACAAATGTGTTTGAATACTTGGCCCATAGGGAGTGCCACTGTTAGGAGGTATTGCCTTGTTGGAGTAGTTGTGGCTTTGTTGGAGGAAGTGTGTCATTGTGGAGGTGGGCTTTGAGGTCTCATATATAAACTCAAGCTACACCCACTGCAGAGGGTAGCCTTCTCTTGGCTGCCTGCAGAAGAGAATCTCCTCCTGGCTGCCTTCGTATCAAGATGTAAACTCTCACCCTCTTCTCCAACACCATGTCTGCCTGCACACTGCCACGCTTCCCACCATAATGATAATGAACTAAACCTCTGAAACTATGAGCCAGCTCCAATGAAATGTTTTCTTTATAAGAGTGGTTACTCTTCACAGCAATAAAACCCCAACTAAGACACAGACCCACAAAATTTCTGTTATATACCTCCACCTTTGGGTTGCAGGTAAAAGATTTAATTTTGATCCAACAAGGAAAAAAAATGTCCTCCTCCAACCATAATGTATTATAGATTAATTTGTGTCCTCCAGAACTTAATTCCCATTAGAATGTGACTGGATTTAAAGATGGGAGGGGGTCTTCAAAAGGTGATGTAAATTAAAATTAGTTCATGGGGGCAGGTCCTAATAACATAATTGGTGTGCTTGTAAGAAAGGTAATCAAGCACTAGAGAAATGGCTGAGATATTAAGAATACTTACTGCTCTTGGAGAATAGCCAGATTCAGTTCCCACAATTTCACAGTTGACACTTCTTTATGGCCCCTGAAGATACCTGCACACATGTAATGGACATAACCTCCCAGAGGCGCACAAACATAGACACAAATTAATTAGTTACCTAATTGGTAATTGGAAAAGAAAAAAAAAAGGTGATCAGGACACAGGCAGGAAGAAAGATGATTATGTGACACAAAGGATGTGGACAACCACCTGTGAGCCAAGGAAATCTAGTTCAGGAGCAGTTCTGCCTCATACCTTGATCTCAGATTTCCAGTCTCCCATACTGGGACAGTACACTTGTGCTAAAGCCTTGCTGTGTAGGGTTTTGCTATCATGGGCCCAGTGGACTCACACACCCAGAATCACACAGTGGAATATAACATCGAGACACTTCCATCCACTTTGCTTCATTCTCTCATGGGTGGATTTCTATTTTCTGCAGAAGTAAATGTGCCTTACATACACCTAGAGTCTGAAAGACATCTGAGCAGTTATTAAGGTGTAGTGCATTGGTACACAGAATGTTCTGTATGAGAGACTCAAGTTCATTTTGAGCCCCAGAAGCCATCACTAAGAATATATTGACACATGATTTTATTTATGTTCACTTGCTTATTAATGTATGTACCTGTGTTGAAAGAAATGGCTTCAGTAGCCCACTGGGGACTGCCAGCCCTTATGGAACAGGAAGAGGTGGAGATTCTGAAACCACATGAGGAGGCAGCAGAGTGGGGCAAAGGGCACATCTGGCTTCTTCAGGAAGGATGTGGATCTTTATCCCAAGAATAGCAACTACCCTGAAGGAGTTTATGGGGGAGGGGTGTGGTCAGATATAGTCTTGCAGTTCATTTGGGCAATCAAAATTTGGTTTCTTGTGGTAAAATAATTTCTCTGATCCCCATCAATGACAGTGAGAGGTCCTGGGTTGCCAACTTGGCAATTTGTTCTTTCTATATCCCAGCGCCCACCTCAGAGCAGGGAATAACATAGCCTAGAGGACGGCAAGTAAGTCATTCTGTCACACTGCTGAGGAGCTTGCCCAAACCCTAGCCGGTAGGAGGCTCATTCAGCCCTGGAGGTGGTTTCCTAACTGGTAGGAGCAAAGAAAGCCATGCAAGGATTAGAAAGTGGTGGAGAAGCCATGCACTGGAAAGTGGTCCTGTAGCAAAGCAGAGGAGGCAGCACTTCCTGGCTGCTAGGCATCCACTCTCTAATAATATCCACATGCTATTGCATCCTTTGGCCCAGCTGTTAGCTCCTTATAGATGCTGAGATTGAGACCTCACTAAGCTCGTAGATACATCATTCCATTTGGAGCAGGTTCTTTGCTCTTAGTCTAAAAGGTGACTGAGGGAAAGATCTAAAACAAAGCATTAAATGGCCTGGGTGACTAGCATGAAGACATGAGCTCACAGGACCGCATTCCTAGCATGGTTACAAAACCAGGATAGATGTGTGTCCAACGGGGATTTTGTTAATTTTCAGTAATGTGATAACATTCCTATAAAACTAATTTATAGGCAGGCTTGAGGCAGCTCTGGGAATTGAGCTTGTGGGATTAGAGAAGAACCCACAGGCCTCGGTGGGGAGTTGCATTGAGTTTGTGTTTCACAGTTGAGGTCGCTTGCTCTTTGCTCTCAAATTTCAAAATTGCAGCCACTCACTTGAATGCAGCAACCCAGCTGTGACCCCTAAGTTAGGAAGGATCTGGGGAGACTCTGCCCCCCCCCCCCCCCAGGTTCAAAACTGGGCAGAGATTGCTGAAGTCTTGTGTTCTCTGAAGTGACCTTGTGAGCTTTGTGATTGGGACTTAGTAAATGAGGGCCTAGGGGAAGGAGACCAGCCAGGCAGGTGGCACTGGCTTTTACTGACAGACCTATGTGGGACTTTGGGGTGGTTTTCAAGTGAGATAAATTATAAAGGCAAGCTTCACCTTCTGCGTTGTTACAGCTGTCTTGGGATTCTAAAAGAGTTTGCGGCTGAAGCCAAGGAATTATATGCAGCCTGTGGGTGGGGAAGGGAAAGGTTCCCTCCTCAGTGAAATTTACCCTAAATCTGTAGACCAAGACAAAGGACTGAGTCCAGCATTCATACGCATGAATTATGTATCAGGTCTGGAACAGCAAGGACATCAGCTGTTCTCAGACAAGAGAGAATGCTGGGGTGAGCCAGACAGAGCTGAGAGGGCTTAGCCTCATGATTCAGGGGCCAGGCCAAGAACTAAAGAATGCCCCTGCCACAAAAGGCAGTACAGATGACATTTGTTCTCAGAGGTCACAGACATATATATTTGGAAAGCCCTGTAGAGATTTGAGGAAATGAGGAGCCCATTCTACTTAAGCCCTGGTGTCCGTCCTACCTATCAGGAACACTAGGACCGGCTAACCCCCTCAATGTGGTGGTTTCCTGCAATGGCTTACAGAACACTCCTAGTCGGGCCTTCATCATCCCTCTTCACACCTCCCTAGAGAATCACTCTTCAGTTGCTCGTCTTCCTCCCTTTCCCGATCCCGCTTTTCTTTCGCCCTTTCCCACTTTTCCTCATCTCTCCTTCCCTTTTCATTTCTGTTTTATTTTACTTTTAAGATAGATTGCATTTTTAGAGCACTTTTAGATTCACTGAGCAGAAGTTGTCATTTTCCATAAACACATGCGACTTCTCCCTATATCAACACTGTCACAGCGGTGGCTTTGAATAGCTGACAAGCTTGCCTCAGAAACTCATCCCATCGAGTCTTTAGTTTGCATGATGGGTCACTCTTGGTCTGGTACTTGCTATGGGTTTCAACCAATGTGTTCGATATATCTGTTGCGGGAAGTATTTGGAAAAAATGGCGGTGCAGCTGGGCTTGCTCCCTGGCCGGGGCTGCCATGTTCTCCGCCCCAACCCCCCCTCCAACCCCCCTTATGTTCCCATAGTAACGGCGGCTGAGGCGCCAGCCCAAGGAGCGCTGGCCCTGGCTCTATGAGACATTAGCGTGGCTGCTGTCTCTGCCAGTCAGCTTTGTGGAGTCTATGGCTCTAAGCATGGCTCTTGGGCCAACTCTGCCACCCTCATACTGCTCAGCTCAACCCCCGACAATATCCACCGTGCTCGGGGTACCCAGTAGAATGAAGACTCTTAATGCTTAAGATTATCCAATAGATTTATATATTAGCAAATGCTCAATACACAAGATGCCCACACAATCAGAATTGTAAACCCAGTATCTAACCCTTTGATATGAATAACTACCCAAGACGCCTAGAGACAGGCACGTCTTCCTCCATCTTGCTTCCCTCATCCTCTCTTTTCTCCTCCATTCCTCTTCCTTCTCCTCCCCACCCCAGCTCCACCTAACTCTTCTCTATCCAATGGCAGAGCTCTTGCCACATATCTCTACCCTCAAAGAATCGTGCAGAGTAGTTTTGCTGCCTTAAAACCCCTCCTGGCTATATTTGTTGGCTCCTCCCACTTCCAATGTTCTGCCAATCACAGATCCGTTTACCATATCTATACTTAATGCTTTTCCAAAGTACCACATAATTGGAATTAAACTGACTCCTTCCACATAGTAATATCCACTGGAGGTTCTTCGTGTTTCAATGGCTTCAAAACTGGTTTCCTACTACTGAATGATATTCCATTGTTTCAGCTTAGCACTGCTTGTTTATGTTTTTACCCACTGAGACAATTTGGTTGCCCTCAAATTTGGCCAGTTATGAATAAACTGCTATCACCATCCACCTGTACTTCTTTATACGGATATAGTTTTTGCCTCCTTAGGCAAATACCAAGGGGTGAGATGACTGCATCATACAGAAGAGTGAACGAGTCTCTTCTGATGCTCAAGACAAGCACTTAACGGTTAGACTATAATTGTTTAAAAGTCATATAGTTCCGATGTACAACCATTCAGAGACAAATTTTCCACTTCAAAGAAAAGGAATAATATGGCTGGTAGCAATAAAAGACCAGAAAGGCTCAAGTAAACCCCAAACCAGCCAGAAAGACACCAGATCTCACCGATCTGCATCCAGCATCTGAGTGTGTGGTGGTATCATTTACGCACCTTGTGCCTCTGCTCTACACAGCACACATGACTTTTTTTTTTTTTTTTTTGAGACAGCCCTGTTCAGTTCCTGAAGCTTTCTGCAGCAGACATACCACATTCTTAGAATCCCTCAAATACTAGAATCTTCAGTGATACCTAAGCTTCTTCACAGCTTCATGAAGTGGTCCACTCGGAGTATCCTTACAGAGATTCCAATCCTATTACACATTGCCTGGCCTCATGGACTTTTTCCTGGCTCTTTGCCATAACCTCCATGACTCTGTAACTCCTACAGAGTTACATGCATGCAAAATGAGTACCCATCACATACTCAAGGGCAAGTACTCATGCAAGCTCTGGGTGCAGCCAGCTCCCTCAGACCATAGCTTTAGTAATCTATGACTATCTGCATGGCTGAATCAGGGAACCTAGGGCAAAGTGGAGTCGGCTTGTCCTCTCAATTAGGACAACCTTACAATGAGGTTCTCTTACAATGAAAATCTTTCAAACAGGTTTTCAGTTTTTCACCTTGGAGCCTTCACTGGGTCGAGTCCTGCTCTCCAGGAACATTTCCTACTGTCCTAGTGCAAAGTCTGTAGTTTCGCTTTACTGGTATCAGTATCTCCAACAACTAAAGCTGTTTTGTGTGCAGCTTCAAACAATAGCAAGCACCTTTCCTCACCAGACTCAATTTTCCAGATCTACTATTTTCTGTTGTGACTTCTTACTACAAATCTGTTTAAAATCAGCAAGTAATAGCCATACCAGTAGCTGCATGCTATATGCTACCTTAAAATTTTCTACACCAAACAAATGTGTTTGTTAACATTTAAATTTTAGCTCTCAGATTTTTAGGATGCAGAGAGAATACAGCTATCTTTTCTTTGCTATAACGTAATATGGGTTAGTTTCTTCCAGTCCAAGTTATGACAGACTCCTTGGTCCCCCTCTGAAATCTCATGATCACAAATCTCTTTGGTCCCCGCTTCTATCAGAATGCTGATATTCTTAATGCCTACCAGGATAGCCCATTGGTCTCTGATTATAGTATTCCAGCATCTCTCTAACCTTTATCTTCAAACTCTTCCACATCCATCCTATGGTTTCAAAGGCCCACACACCACCTGGTGGGGTTTATCGCAGAAACAGCTGCACGTCTCATACTAATTTCTCATTGCTGCAACAGAAGAAATGTAAGGAAAGGGACTATTTGGGCTTATGGTTTCAATCCATCATTGCAGAGAAGGCATGGCAGCATTTGTGGCAGCAAGGGTGAGTGGGGGAGGGGGTCCCTCACACTTTAGCCTATCAGGAAACAGACCTTAGAAATGGGCCTGGAATATAACTCTCAATGGCTTGTACCTAGTGGCTTCATTTCACCAGCTTGGCCCCAGGTCCTAAAGGTTTTGTCCCCTCCCCCACATAGCCTCCACCAACTGAGGACTAAGCATTTACACACAGGTGCCAATAAGGGACGCTTTAAATACAGATCATGACAGCAATACACACCCATCTAATATGAGCAAGCTATACCTCTCTGGTTATTTATTCCTTTTAAATTCTCACTCAACAATATTTTCTAATTTTTCATGTATTGGGTTTTTATATCTTTCATCAAATTTATCACCAAGTAGTTAATATACTTGATATTGTAAACTATTATTTTTTAAAAAATATTTTATTATTTGCTACTGGCCAATAGAAATACAACTGGCTTTTAGATATTGAATTGCATGCTACAAACACAGTTAAATCTCTTATTAGTTCTGGCCACTTGCTGTGGATTCCATCAAAATTTCTACTCGTTGGTTAAACAGTTTGTAAGAAAACAAAACCGAAACTACTGAGTGCAACAGTTCACACCTGTAATTCCAGCTTCCTGAGAGGGTCAGGCAAGCGGGAAGCCATTCTGAACAAGTTGGTAAGAACTTAGAACGCAGAAGACCAGCTCAGTAGTACAGGGCATTCCTAAATGCATGGTGTCCTGGACTCAGTCCCCAAAATTAAAACGTTTCTGTTCTCTCTTTCCACCACGGATGTTCAGGCTATAATCCTCAGCGCAGGTCTTTTGTCCTGATCCCAAAGGAAAGCACTGACTTCTCCATTAATTGGTACAATAGCTTTAGGCTTGTTCTTGATTAGATGGGAAATTTCTCTCTTGCTTCATTTTACTGAAACATTATTAGAAATGGATGTAAGATTTTATAAAACAAAATGAACAGGAAAGAATGAACATAAGGGTGGGAGGAAGGGAGGGAGTTAGGGAGGGAGGGAGTTAGGGAGGGAGGGAGTTAGGGAGGGAAGAAGGAAGGAAGGGAGGAAGGGAGGAAAGGACAGGAAAGGAAAGAGAGAGGGCAGGTGGGAAAGAAGTCTGTTTTAATGATCACCTGACTTTTCTTTCCTGGCTTACTGGTACGAAAAGCGACAGTGACAATGCCAGCCCAAGCCTCTATTTCTGGGTTAAACTTCACATCATTGGCCATGCTGCATAGCAGACATTTTATATAGCATTGAACTTGGTTTAGTGGATATACCCCTTAACTCATTTCATGGGGGATATCAGTGTTTACTCTTCTTTCCTTGTGATGTTTTTGGGTTAGTATAAGGATTATTCTTACTTCAAAGACCAGGTCTCTGAAAGTGGTTTTTGTTTGTTTTAATAAAAGAGTGACTGCTTCTTCTACGGTGGAATTTCTTAGAGTCTGGGGTTTTCTTTGTGAAAAGGTTTTCATGACACATTCGATGTCTTTGTCGCTCTAGAGCTCTGTATGGTATGCATTTTGTTTTCCTGAGTGAGCTTTGGTGGTGGGTGAGTTATGACACTGTAAAAAGATTCAAAGGTAGGGAAGGTATGGGTGAGTGATGGAGGCAGGAACTGGGAGCATTGTTTGTAGACTGTTTATATATCTACTTGGACCAAAGTGGCAAAGAGGTCTATGGTGGGGAAGGAAATCTCCTGGCTGAGAATCCTCTGAGCCAGCAAAGCCAATGCCCATTATGAAAACAACAAGGTTTTTGCTGAAGTTGTAGTAATGTCTACAAGGTGCTAATCCACATCTCCTTCTCACTCCTTAAGAATCCTGCACCCACTAGTAACAGGGCACTGGGATATCTCTTAAATGAATGAGTATTTCTCTGGTTCCCAGGCCATGGAGACACACAGCACCATAGCAACAGTGAGCCGTGGGGTTGTGGAGCATCTTTGACCCTACACGCCTTGTTGCCCATGACACACACACTGTCTTCAGAGAATCAAGCAGCATCCCCATCCTTTCCATTTCTTTGTAGTTTCCCTCCCAAATAAACTTGATGGTTGCAGATGCAGACAGAGAAATGCCTTGTAAAGACATTTCATAAAAAATGGTAAAAAGGTACCATTTTTGCCTCTGGTCTTGCAGTCTTGGCATTACAGCCAACTGGTCAGCACAATAGCTGAGCAGAATGCAAGGAGTTAGAGGAGTTTCTTAGGCAACACAAGGAACTGACAGACAATAGTAAACAACTGGAGGCTATTTCGGACTGTCACTCCCTTGGTCCAAGTTCATGGGGAAGGAGGAAGTCCTTCTGGCTAATGCCCTGCCCTAGGTACCATTGCAATCTATGACTCTGAGATCTACAATGATCACAGATCACAATAGTCTTTATTTAAAACAAGAATCTTATAATGGCTTCAGCCAGACTATCATTGTTAAGGAAACCATATCTAGAATCGTTCTTATGTGTATAGAAAAGAGGAAGCTTGAGAGAGAAAGAGACAGAGAGACAGAGAGATAGAGAGACAGAGAGACAGAGAGGCAGAGAGGCAGAGAGACAGAGAGACAGAGAGACAGAGAGACAGAGAGGAAACAAACAGCTGCCTATGGAGACATCACTTAAAATAAATACAGACCAGGCACAAGATGCATGGCCTTCTCTACACCCTACCAGGAAAGCTGGCAGATAAAGTGATGTTCATCCCTCAAGCAGCTCTTCCTGGCCATGACATGGGCTTTGCAATGAGCAAACCGCCCACTGAGCATGACATCCTCATTAAAATTCAGAACTGCAGATGGAGCCAAGACTTGAGATAGGAAATGGGCATTATCCTGGACTAGCTGGTAGAATCTCCAGTGGGACTTGCAAACACTTTCCCATCTTGCAACACACACCCCTCATTAGGCCAATGTCACTCCCTCCCCACTTGCAATTCTCTGAAAAGGTCTCTTGTCTTGAGCAGAGGAGGAGTCCAGCTTCCTGTGCTGATGTTTCTTCATTTCTTGGGTTGCCATGAGTTGACGTTGTATCCTGAATGTTCTGCCAGGGAGCTTGATGGACAATTAGCTTAACACAGGGCTCGTAGTGACAAACCCTGGCAGATATGTACAGAAGGTTATAAAGCCACCGAGCTTCTTATACAAATATTTCAAAATGTCCCTTCTCTCCCACAGATAAATAACAGCACAAATGAGCTGAGTTCAGTGTACATTGTAAGAGGGTGGAGTTGGAGGGGTCCATTCTTTCCCACTTCTGCATGAATCAGCTCTGCCTCTGGTTTGTCTCTGAAACTTCTGTTACACCCACCTAGCTGTGCATATGTATGGGGTGAGGTATAGGTTAAATACATAAATTTTTTCTTCATCTTTTAGAACAATCAAAGCACAGTGAGCAATCTCAGAGGAGTTGAATTCATTGCATTCATCATGGGACCTTCATTTTTCCCCCCTTCAAATATTTTCTTGTCTGCCCACCAATTTCAACACATTTACTTTGGCCTTCTTCCTGTGGTATAATTTCTTCTTTTGTAAAACTGAATTTCCCCCCTGTTCTTCTGGGACATGAGGATGAGCACGGGAGGTGAAGTGGTTGATCCCTGACAGCAAATTTCACTTGGGATGAAGTTCTGAGAGAGAAGTACCCATTCCACCTCTATTGAGTGGTCATGACTTTGCCTCTGCGTGGCGTATGTACCCTTTCCTTTTTTCTCTATTCTCTGCCCACTCCCTTTTCATCCTTTCTTTTACTCTCACCCCCTTTACTGTTCCTTCCTACATCTCTCCTTTTCCAATCTATTTAACACCCTAGGGAATGCCATCTTAGCCCCTCCACCACCACATCATACTGCTCTCTTATAAGAATTTCTCCTTTTGTGTCCCCACCCTCCAATTAAAGGATACAGGAACCTTTTAGAATGCCACTGGGGCTCTCCCACTGCATTCTCACAACACCATGTCAAAGATGACGGCAGAGTAGGGGCTTTTCCATGACTGAGAACATCAACACTGCTTCTGTAGTCTCTGTGTTCGTTAAGAGGCAGGGGTTCAGAAGCCTGGGATGGAGTCTGTAGAGAAGCAGTCTACAAAAGATACCCCAAAACACCTTTCTTTGTCACAACCCCTTCCTAGCCTTCATAGGTTCCAAGGAGGAGATCACACTCTTGCTGTCTTATTCAAGATGGTACCCATATTTTGGAAACCTCACTGCTGCCTGGTAGGAATTTTGCTTTCCTTTTACTGGGTCCTCCAAGCACTCTCCCATACAGGCTAAGACTTCTTCCTTGAGCCACAGTGCCACACCCCAGTGTTTGCTGTTCCAATTCCAACATCCCAGGGAAGACTGTACATAGGAGCCAGGAAGTGTATGTGTGTGTATGTGTGTGTGTGTGGGTGGGTGTCAGTGGTAGTACAGGCAAGACACTGAAAACACAGAAGGCAGGGAATCAGCAGAGAGCAGCACTCACTTTTCCAGCTACCACCTACTTCCCTCTTACCCACTGTGCCATGGGAAGACGATCTTTGACTGGCTAAGGAACTCACATGGGCACGGAATGTTTAGTACATTTCATTATAGTCAAAATTAGTTTCTTCTTTATTTAAACAGCATTTTTATTGATTAAGGATTTCAGGCAATGTCTTTTGAACATAATCGAGCCCAGCTTCTTACATAGCCACCTTTCTACACCCTCCTATTCCTTCCACCTAACTTTGAGATTTCTTCTATCTCTGCTCCACATTAAGTCCAGTTTGCGTTACCCAGCTCATCTTGGGATTGAGGTCTGCCCTGGTATCTAATCTACCTACCAGTTGTTACATCATTTTTAAAAAGCAAACTTTCCCCTTCTGCTCCTCCAGTCCTTCTGCCAGCTCTCTCACTGGGGTCCCCGAGCTCAGTCTGATGGCTGGCTCCAAGCATCCACATCTGTATTGGGCAGTTGCTGGCAGATCCTCCCAAGGAACAATCACACCAGGTTCCTGTCAGCAAGAGCCTCTTGGCAACAGCAAGGGAGGAAAGGGTTTATTCAGCTTCATTTCTACACTGCTGTTCATCACCAAAGGAAGTCAGGACTGGAATTCAAGCAGGGCAGGAAGCAGGAGCTGATGCAGAGGGATGTTACTTACTGGCTTGCTATTCCTGCCTTGCTCAGCTTGCTTTCTTATACAACCCAAGACTACCAGCCCAGGGATGGCACCACCCACAGTGGGCCTTCCCACCTTGATCACTAATTAAGAAAATGCCTTACAGCTGGATCTCATGGAGGCATTTCCTCAACCGAAGCTCCTTTCTCTGTGATAACTCCAGCTTGTGTCAAGTTGACACACAAAACCAGCCAGTACAACACTCCACAGTCTTTTATTCTCTGCACATTAAGACATTTCAGGGGATCTCTATGTTAACTGGCACCTACTATAAGGAGAAACTTCTTTGATGACAATTGAAAGATGTTCTGGTCTATGGGCATAGCAATAAGTTATTAGGACTCATTGTAATACTATGTCCATTTAGCAGAATCATAGCATTGAACGCTTTTCTAGGGCCTCAGAACTACTTGGCCACAGGTTCTTGGCCCCTTCCAACAGTGCCAGATATAGGTTCCATTTCATGGAGGAGGTCTTAGGTTTCAGCAGTTACTTTCATAACATTTATACCACTATTGTACCAGTGGCTATATCTTGTAAGGCCAGCAGTTGTTAAAACTTAGAAAGTTCACAGCTAGGTGAGATTGGAAATTTTGTTCTCTTTAGGCAATATGCTTAGAAACTTTTAGCACCCTGACTCCTAGCCAGTAGGAATGAAACTTCAAGGTGGGAACTAGCTTGATTTCTCCATGTTCTGTGACTCTGCTATGACGTCAGCAATAGGACCATACTCTAAAGTTCTAGAGGGCAGCCAGGAGTATTGGTTATAGCCTGTACTGCTTGGAGTGGAGGTGTCTATGTGACTGCATTTGTCTGTAGCACAAAAACAGATGGTCTATTCCTGGTACTGCCATTTTTATTTCCTAGCATGAGATGTCATCTAGTTGGGGTATAGTCCCTCTGTTGAAAGGTAAATCCATTACAAAATTGTTTTCTTTTATCAAAATTATATAGATTGCATCCCCCAACAGGTGCCAAGGCTATCAGATTGCACAATGTCAAACCACAGAAAGAGTGACATTTCTGTAAACCAGACTGCCTGGCTTACCAATCTGAGTTAGTGGGTGACTAAGGCAGAGGATTTATCCTTTATGGGACTGAGTCTTTCTGTTTACAAAATCACAACGATGCATACTCCATAGCTCTACTGTGAGAAGTGACTGTGTAAGTACTCAGATAAATAACTATTTCACAAAGGACCCACTAAGCATTGATCTGCTACCTCAGAAACAAAATTGTTAAAGTCCTGCAGAGCCACATGATCCTTTCCAACCTTGATCTGAACACTTTCTCCATGTCCTGCAAACCTTGCCCAAATGCTTGGGAAACCACATTGAGTAACACGCACCCATGTAAATAATTTTGCTTTGACTTTTTGCAAAACACATACTGTCGTGCCAACCAAGTTCACGAAAACAATTGTTCGAGAGGTCTGTTTTCTTAGCTCCTAAATAATAGTTCTGCATTGCCCAGAAGAATGTTATTTACATTCAGAGATTGAAGGTTTGTGAAAAAATTTGCCATAACAGAATCCGAAGCGTCAGCGAGTTTTTAGTCTTGTGCCCAGTTCTTGACTTTTCCTCAGCATTGCATAAAATCGGCTCCTTCGTCGTAATGCAAACAGCTCTGTGCAGAAAGCATCTTAAAACTGGTTATGCTGCTGTTTCAGATCTGCCTCTGCATGAGAGCCAAGTGCCTCAACTCTTACATGAAAACAGAGGACTTTTTCTCTGGTTTTTATGTACTCCAAAGAGACTTAAATGTGCATACTATAGAAAAGGAGACCTAGACAAAAGTGTTTGCCTAGAGGTGCCAGGAATTTTATGCAGTGTCATACTGGTGTCAGGTAGATTGGCTCAATACAAACTGCCCTAAACGTAAGTTAGAAAACATGGCAATTCAATCAAATCATCACTGGGTCACAAGTGAACATCTTACCGCTGGGTCACTTTCCTTGCATCCTGGTGGATGATTTTGTAAACATGGATCTGTCTTTCTGAGAACAGCACACCAGTTTATTTAATGCTCTTGGAACATAATACTTCTGTGAGCTCAGATATGTAGGGTTTCACATACAATGTGTCTTGTCATTCAACTCAATTTGGACACTGTCTACCTGGAGTTGGTACCAGATCCTACAGGCTGCAGACTCAGTTCCCAGGACTGACCCCACATATTTCAGATGCCTCAAATTGTCTTGTTTGGGTTTCTGGAAGACAGGCTGTGAGCAGGGTTTCCACACCTCTGCTTTGGTTTATTAACTTATTAGAATGGTCTGCACAAGTCAGGAAGCAAAGACTATTTAAGATGCATAGGGAAGCGTCTCGGAGCTCCCACACCCTAACTTCTTCACACTTTACCAAACACTATCAAGCCTTCCAACACCAGAGATCCTCTTCTTTCTATCCATTTGTGTGTTCATGGAAACTTCATTAGAAAACCAAGATTGGTTAAGTACCTGTCCATAGATTACCTACTTCTCTTTAGCTCTTCCCTTCTCCTCATGTGGGAGATGATACTAAATGTCCCCACATTCTCATCTTTATGGTGTTCTGATGATCTGTGGGTGCTGCCAGCTAATTTCAGTCTTTTGCATATAAAGCAAACCACATCTTCCTGAAGATCTTTGTTTCGTTAGGAGTTGTTTGGAAACCAAATATATATTTCACACTACCACTAAAGACTGCTGTTGGATTTTCAACATGTTTTCTAGTTTATAAACATTACCACACTTTCTGCTTTCTTCGCATCTGTGGAGCCTTTAGAGGTGAAAAGAAAAGAAAAAAATAAATGGAACTCCTTCCTGTAAGACTTTCTGAAACAATTTCTCAGGCAAACAATAGTAATTTGTAGAACTCGATCTTCTATAAGAATGGTAAATAAAGATATAAGTCAGGGTAAATTTAAGTGAATATCCCAAGGTATGTGGGACTATCCATTTACTTTTACTTTTCTGCACTTTCCTAGTAAATTTAATTTTTATTTGACTGGGAGGTGATCTGAAACATTAAATTCATTTTAAGAACAATTCATTTTAACCAAAGTTTATGACTGCTGGGGAAAAGTTCTAGAAATCAAGGTCAGAGAATTGACACTAGAAGTACAACAGATACTTAGTGATTTGGCTAAAGAGCACCAGCTCCTTCTTTGGTCCCACAAGGTAACTGGGATCAGGGAAAAGTCTGACCTCACTCCTTCATTTGTATCTGTCTCTATGAGCATCTTATTATCAGAATACTTCCCCCACCCCTTTCCAGGTCCCCCAGCCATATCTGAAGCTGTCTAGACATTGTCGTGTTATTGCAGACACTTTAGATTCTGGGAACAATAGGATTGATCAATAAACAACCTAGGCCTAAGGACTGAAACTGTCACCAAACAGACTACTCCTATGCAAGGGTTGTCTGCTATGGTGAAGCTGGACCCTGGAGCAGAAGTGACCACCTCATGAGAACCAGATTGCTCACCTCAAATGACAACAATAATGACTACTTCAGACCATCCTGCAGAACCAGAGCTGAGTGAGGACCAACCAGACCACACCTGGATCAAACTGCTTAATTTTGCAGATCTCAAGTCCCTACCCCAATTCTTCTACTTTAACCCTGAAATGCATGTCAGTTCCCTGAAGACAGTCTTGGGGCCGCTGAACCTCGATTCTCTCCCTTTCACAGCTAATTGTGTCTTTAATTAACACGTTGGATGACAGCTGTTCCTCCCCACACCCCCATTAGCATTCTGAGAGCCCTGGCTTTTGCTCTCAAACTTAAGCCAGAGGTAGACTTGAGTTGGGTTTGAAGGAGGCAGTCTGGGATTTTGGCCATCCATTTTCTCCTCTGTCATTTGACAGAAGCCAGTGTTACAGCTGGATATCTGGAGATTTGGGGTCACATTATAGGGATTTATGTGCATCCTCTCACTGTCCTGAGAAGAGAGAAGAGGAGAAACTGCAGAGTTTATTGGGGTTAGTCATCCCTTTTTCTCATGACAGTGTATAATACTTGCACACACACACACACACACACACACACACACACACACACACACAGAGCACCTATCAAGGACCAGAGGTCATGCAAAGATAAGCAAATGACGAGAACTGAGCTTTCTGCTTTTTCTTTTAGCTCACAGAACACAACTCAGAGCCCTCACAGTAAAGGAATGATCTGTGACAACGTGAACAAAGACATCACACTCTCCATTGGCTTCTAGCTGCCTAGTATTTTTGCCCCACCCAGACACACGTGGTAATTAGTCATGGGTTTTGCTTATTGCTGGAGTTTTTCTTAAAGTGTGGGCCAACTAAGACATCCTTTTGGTAAACCTAGCTGAGAGTAGTGGTTTCTTGATTAAATTGATTTCTTTAGAATCTGCATGGTTCTGAACTCCTCCGTAGGGTCATTGCAGGAGTCCAGCAAGCAGAATGAGCATGCTTTTAAACTTGGGGCTCGGAAGGATTTGGCAATATTGGTATTTTCTTTTCTCAGCTTTCCCGGATTTTTGGCTTGGCGTTTGTGCCCTTCATCTGCTCCTCATTATAACACCACTGGCTCTTGTTTGAGAGTTCTCAGTGCCTTAGTCAGAACTAAGAATACCCTTTCCTCCAGACATCAGCCATGGACTTCCCAGAGCTCTGACAGAAAGGGAAGGAGCCAGGCTCCTGAGAGACTGACAGAACCCACTTTATGGGGTCATGGGAAAGACAAAGCCCAGGGCATTTGACAGGACAATAATTCAAATGACTGACTGATTCTCAAGAGGAGAACTAAGCAAGCTCCAGGCATCAGCTGCTTCTGAGGCATGTGAGTCACGAGGCACAAGTCTGTCTGAGGGAGGCTGCAGGCACAGGCATTAGTTGGAACTTGGAAAGGAAAAGCCCATTCATCCCTTTTCTGAGTGTGCACATTCATTTACTCATTAGTACACAAATATGCTTTCATGCTTATATGTGCACCATGGAATTGCTTTGAAATAAACATCTTTGTGGTTTATTATGAGAAAACATTAGCATTGTGCACCCCATTTTTATGTCCATACACTCAGGGTTGTGTAAAAATCTCTTAGGCAGGAAGCATTGTGAGTGGAAAAAGTTTAAGAAGTTCCGGATGATGTAATAGAACTTGATGGCTTGCCTTCTGGAGGCTGGAGACCCAAAATCAGGGTGTGAGTGTGACTACTTCCTCCCGAGGCCTCTCTCCTTGGCTGAAGACGGCATCTTCAACCTGCGTCATCACATGGCCTTTACTGCATGCCTGCATTCTAATGTCATCTTTTTATACTGGATTAGTACTGACACCAGTGTCCTCATTTTAATTTAATTATTTCTTTTAGACTGTGGCTTGCTTGGCATGGTGGTCTATACCTTTTAGCCCAGCACTAGGGGGCAAAGACAGAACAATCACTATGAGTTTGAAGCCAGTCTGGCCTACATTGTGAATTGCAGGCTAGTCAGGGCTACCTAATGACACCCTGTCTCTAAAAAACATTAGTCAATTTTTAAAATTAAAATAAAACTCATTTCCTAATATATTCTGAGTCCTAGGTATGAAATTCATCTTACAAATGAGGAAAACACTATTTAGCTTGTAACAAACGATAAAGAGGAACTGGACAGCTCTCGCTTTTCCTTACCCACTTCAAGTCCTGTGGTTAGATTTTGGTTTTGCTTTTTGTTGTGGTGTGTGTGTGTGTGTGTGTGTGTGTGTGTGTGTGAGTGTGTGTGTGTGTGAGTGTGTGTGTGTGTGTGTGTGTAAGTGCATCTGGAGGACAGAGGTTGACCCTGGGTGTCTTCTGAATTAATCTCCACCTTATATTTTTTGAGACCAGTTGGCTAGTGAGCTCCAGACACCCACCTGTCTCTGTAGAAGAGCACCTACTGTGTCCAGATTTATGTGGGTTTGGAGGATCCAGACTCAGGTCCTCATGCTTGCAGTTTACTGACTGAGCCATCTCCCAGCCCTCATTGTTAGGTTTCATAGTTGGATAACAATCACTACCACGGTATGAATGTGCCCCTGAAGTTTCAAGTATTGAAAACTTAATCCCCGAAGTCGCATGTTAATAGTATTTGGAACTGAGACAAAATGCCTTTACAATGACACTCAGTGTCAGATGAGCTCATCGGGGTGGGGCTCTTTGATAGTATCAGTGACTTTATAAGGAGTGAAACACAGAGACCTGAGCTAGCAACTACACACCTGCCTGGCATGAGATTCCCTGGACCACGAGCCAGAGGAATCTGCCCAGATTAAGCTGTCTGGTTTTGGGCTTCCCAGCCTTTAGATACACCCTTTATTTCTTGTAAATCACCCACTCTGGATGTCTAGTTATAGCCAGAAGCAGACCATGATGACCATAAAGCCACTGTCACGACGATGGCAAGGAAAGCAAGCAGCTTTGTCCCCACGTAATTAGAAGTTGCTACGGATGCTGCCTCTTTCTATCCCCACAACAATGGCTGAGATGCCCTCCCTCACGCCTGCAGCACCATGAGCATGTAATCCCTGTCAGGACACCCACTATCCGGTTTATCGTTCTGTCATTCTAAAGTTTTCATAAGGAAATATGCAGAAGCTTGTTGATCGACCTCTGGTGGCTTTTTAAATGGACTTGGGTCACTTCTCCTTTGGCTCATTTATTTTAAGTGCTCTACTAATGGTCTTATTTTTAGTGTATCAGCATTTGTGTGGAAGACTCAGACATGGAATGTTATCCTTTGAATGTGCTGCTGAGTGGTGTTTGCTAGTCTTCACTGAAGAATCCACGTCTTGCCATTATGACTGAAACAAGCCTGCAGTTGTAAAGTCCAGATTTGGGCAGTAGAGGCTTGAGAAACCTCTCATGGTGCTGTGCTGTCTGGAACAGTTTATATAATTTAGAGATTATCTGAACATTGCCAGCACTGAAGGAAATCAACGTTGCCACCAGAAACATTCTTGCCAGGTCCCTGCCAGTCATTTCTGCTGGTATCATTCTATTCAAGGCTTATATTTCTTAACTAATCTTAATAAATTTCCTTTTCTTAGGGAGAAGCTCTGCATGTTTAAAAACATATTCCTATAAACTTATTCTTAAAGGTTCCTTCCCTGTTTGAGGTCTGCTTCTCCCATTCTCAGTTTCTCATTTGTCTGCCTTCCATTCTTTTTTCTTTTTTCTTTTCTTTTTTTTTTTTTTTTTTTTTTTTACCAGCCAAAGGCACCCATACAATGGTGGATAATTCTTTTTCTGAAGTGACAGTGTTTACATTTATTAAAGTAGCTAGTTGTACAGTTCTTGTAAGAGATGGTGAACTGTCAGCATGGGCAGAGAGAAACCACAAGGCCAGTTCTCACTAGCTAAGGTCTAGGCGTTTGACTGTGTGAAGCCTCATGGGGTAAGGATGCTGACAGTCATAAGTAGTCACTACTTTGACACTATTGTATAAACAATACAATACTGACTTTCAAATAGATTTGGTCTTCTAAATATAGGACCCATTAATAGGAAGCCATAAGTTTGTGCTAATGTATGTCCAATCTGAACATTTTTCTTTTCTATCTGGACAGTTAAAAACAATTTGCTTGTTTCCTCATCTGTTAAAATATAAACAGATCTTCTGGATACCTCACAGACACTTCAATTCCGATAGAATCTGGCTGTAAATACAGATCACATTTATACCATCTCTCAGAGTCATTTTTTGGAAGTTGTAAAAGTAGCAAATAAGGAAACAATTACCTAAGGATACCTTTAGGGACTTTGTTTCAGCAACTAATGAAAAGAAAGGGCAAGACTGGAGTGGTGCTGGTTTCAGTAGGGAAAATTCTGATGGAGTGAAGTCAGATGACCATAATAGGAAGACCTGAAGATGTATGCATGGCCTCTCCACAGAGAATGGCCTGCCCTGAAAGACTCATTCCACTTCCCCAGAACTCAGCTGCAGACTCTTAGATCATGGCTTTTGTTATCAATGCCTTATGAGGCAGACAGTGCTGGCAGCTGCAAGTCTAGATACATAAAACTCAAGCTTGCAAAATTCACTTCTCCCTCTGCCCACATTGAGTATAAAAAAAAAAAACAAAACATCAGGTCCGGGCCATACCCTCCTCCTTAACTAGTGCTCCTGCTGGCATTTGCTTGACATCTACAGTCCACAGCTGCTGCAGCTGGGCATCTGTAGTCCACAGCTGCTGCAGCTGGCCCTCGATTCATTGCCCACAGAACACTGCTCATGCCCCATGTCCATTCCTAATACAATGGCTTCATTCACCTATCAAATCTGCCCATTATCAAGTTAATCTTGATTCTCTTCCTTTTTGGTCAAATACCCAAAGTCAGTTCAGGCATTTAACTTTTCTAAGCCTGAGTTTTCTCATTTTTCTTTGGGGGATTGGTACATGTTTGACAATAAAGTAATATTTGAGAATTTCATACCGCTGGAGGTAACAGCCGGAAACCATAAGATCTGGGAAAAGTGTGCATTGCATGTCTGGCAGTGGAGCTGTTTAGAAGGTTGCTTCATTGCATGTGGGTAGCAGCAAGCACAGAGAAACCCTGACCATGATGGCTTCTAACATGGGAGGGGTTAGAAACACATCTAGACATGAGTTATTTGCAAACTGGACAAGCACAGTGGTAAACCTGTAGGCATGGTGGGACTTCTCTGACGTACCCAATAGCAGCTGTACTGTTTGGATTTAAGGTTCACAGGACTGGGCAAAGAAGGTTCATAGCCACCCATGAAAGCAGCAGCCTGCTTACTTCAACCTGGAGCACCTTATCTTCTATTCTTCTGCTTTATTTATGGTAATCTAAACTAGTCAAAATTCTCCTTTATTATAAATATTCCAATGAACATTTTAGACGAATTTTGATCAAATCTATGTGCTTCTATCAATAGATTCAGAAAAAAATGAATCTCTAAGGTGAAACTATTTGAATTTAAATTTTGTTTGATGATATATTAAGTTACCCTGCATACGACTCCATCAGTTCATTCTCCTCTTTGTTAAAGGTCGGTGTATTTGAGTTTTAATTGCTATTAATTGTTATTGTATAAATACCTCTTATACAAATGAATGGATTTCGCCCCAACACTTTCCACCTGTACACAGTGCACTTTGTAGTCACTGCCATCCCCAGGAACTTTCATTCACATTTCCCTAAGTGACAAATGAGGTCACCTGAGATGTCTCCAAGCAATTTGCGGAGTAGCTGAAAAGATGAGGAGGGGAAGGAAAGGTTTTGTGGTGCAATGTTCTGAGTTGTCGGATAAGTTGCAGATAAAATATGAGGGGAGTTTGTTCTCTCCTTTGCAGGGAAACCAGGGTTTCCAATCCCAAACTGTTATGAACTCCAAGACAACCCTCTGCTCTATCTAGCCTGTAAATCATTGAACTTCAGACCTATGTGAAATTCCATCTCACACGTTTTTAATGAAGTCAAAATAAATGCCATTACTGAACAGAAGCCAAAGATCACAAGAGGTTAGAAGTGGAATGGGAACACCGCCAATGCTGTTTGTTTGCATTCTGACGCAGCCTTCTGGTGAACAGTTCCTTAATGGGAGGGCAGGGATGGTCCTCCCTTCCCTGCAGGCATCTGCTGCTGATTACACAGCAGTCGGAGTGGCTACGCAGTGCCTAGGAAACTTGAGAGGATAATGAGGACTCAGGCAAGTAGAATGTGAGAGGCTGAAACCACAAGATGCAGAGATCCCTGGCCCCGGCAAGGGCTTTTCCCGAAGACCTGGCATTTGCCCTTGATAGCATGTTCAGAAAAACCCTGTAATAAATCAAAGTATCTTTCTGTTTCTGCCTCTGCATTGCATCCTCCTAAACCATGACACCCACCTTATCCTTATTTCTTTTACTCAATTGAAACTAAGCCTACGAATGAATGGTATAGTCTTATAGAAAACCACTGTTTGCGAAACTCTGAGCTAAAAATTTATACTCTGGCTTGTGAGTAAATCTGCTGCTGATTCTGGTTCTCTGTAATAGACCTGAAGATATTAAGTAAATGCAGTATTGATATCATTGTGTTTTCCACAGAATAATCACTGGTTCCTAAAACCAAAGGGGGTCGGTCTGAGCAGAGTGGAGGATGAGTGACTGTCTAGCGAGTTTATTTCCATAATCCCAGTCTCCTGAAGAAATTGTCTGGTTAGATGGGGTAATCTTTGCTGATCTAGGACCCTGCTCATTAAACTGTACTGACCGTTCAGAATAAATCACCTTTCTCAGCATCTCCTTTTATATTCAGTTGCAGTGATTATACTGAGAAAACCAAAACAAAAGTGGTTTTTTGTTTGCATGTATGCAGATCAATTCTTATGGCTTTGAAATACTTTCTTAATTCTCTCTTATGCGACATAATTTCTCTTTAAGGCAAGAGATGGTATTATTTAAGAAAATCAGAAGGGGTTAAGCTAGCATTTAGCCTAATAGAATTTCAAGGCCATGCTAGCTTTATCTTGGAAACAGCCAGTTATCTGGGAAAAAAAAAAAGGTTCCCAGCCAGGAGTCTCCATGAGACCAGTGGAGACCTTGACTTGCTGTATTCCCAGTGAGATCAGCTGGGTCTTCCCATCTCAAAGGAGGCACAGGCAGGGCCTTTTATTTTTCTAAGCCACACTTGGAGTTGCCTTAAAGTATACACCTGTACAGCAGAGTCCTGCAAATGCATCTACTGTTTACACTAGCCTGTGAGCTGCAGCTGAGATTGCCACGACCTCAGTGCATTCTGTCTGTTTCCAAATAAGCAACAGAGTAGGAAGACAATTTTTCCTGATTGTATCACTAAACCTTTGCTTTCCTGTTTCACCAACATGGATTTTGAGGATATTCATTGACTGACGTAGGCGCTGGGCTGATAGGTGCAATGAAGCCCGTGCGTCAACTTGTGACACAATGGTTGGGTGTTTCCACACAAAGTGGGAAACCTTAGGCCAACAGAATCCCAGGATTGCCACATTGAGTGGGAGTGTGATCAAAGAGACATTTGTCCAATTCTGGACTTACAATTGGTTGATGGGGAGTCTGCCTTTCCTTTCCCTCTTCCCCTCCCTCCTTTTCCCTTCCCTCCTTTTGCTTCCTCCCTCTCTCCCTCCCCACTCCCCCTTTATCTCTCCCTTCTTCTTTCTCCTTCCTTCCTTCTACTTGCACCTGTGTGCATATATATATATGTATATTCACATGTGAATGTGTGCGTTTACATGTGTGTGAGTATGTACAGCTATGAGTAAAAGCCAGGAGTTGACATCCTGTGTCTTTCTTGTTCACTCTACTTTATTTCTTGCTAAACTCAGAGCTTGCATTTCAGCTAGGCTAGCTAGCCTGCTTGCTCCTGGGATCCTCTGTTTCTACTTCCCAAGCACTGGGATTACACTTGGTCTGCCATACCCATTAAGCATTTACGTAGGTGATCAGGACCCAAACTCTGGTCCTCACATCTGTGTTGTAAGCTCTCTACCCACTGGCTTGCATTCTATTGTTATGACAGAAGTCATAACCCAAATCAACTTGGGGAGGAAAGGGTTTATTTCACATCACAGATTACAGTTTATCATCAAGGCAAATCAGGGCAGGGACCTGGGGACAGGAACCAAAGCAGAAGCCATGGAAGAGTACTGCTTACTGGCTTACTCTGTATCGTTTGTTCAGTTTGCATTCTTACACAACCTCAATCTGATTGAGGCGTTTTCTCAATCAAAGTTTCTTTTTCCCAGATGAGCCTGGCTTTTGTCATATTGACAAACAAGCAAATAAACAACAGCAAAACAACCAGGATACCACTAAACCATCTTCCCGGTCCTCCATAGTTCATTATGGGCTTGTTTACAAAGGAAAGGAATAATTCCAGAAACATAAGAAACCAGCTTCTGCAAGTGTCTCTAAATTTCTTTCCCTGCTTTTGAACGTGAAAGGTCTCAGGATGAACGGATTGGGTTAAATAAGGCACAGGGGCTCCTGTGTCAGGACCAACGAGCAGTGCAGCGGCATGCAGGATGCACACTTGGAACTTGCCCCTCAGCAATATGTCAGGTTGAACTGAACTTCCCTCAGTTAATACACATCATGAGGCAGCTATGTCACATTCACAGCTGTCTGTGGCATTCTTACCTTGAGCTGGTGGCAGCCGGTGAATGCTTAGGGAAGCGGCTGACGGAGCAGGGCCTTGGCAGGGGCAGGACACCTACAGAACACGTGACTGACTAGTTTTGTTTGGCCCAACACAATGTATAGAAAATTAAAATAAGATACAGTAAGCTGCACGTAGAAGTCCAAACCTTGTCATCTCTTAGCAGTCCAGAGAATTAGGTGGATGTCTTCTTGAGCAGGATACTCGCATATCTGACTCCCACTTGCTGTCTCCCACCTGTGGGCATTTGAAGCCCATACAACCCCCATGCCTACTGATCTTCCCAACCCAACCAGGCTCACAGGAGCAGGAGCAGGAGCAGGCTAAAAAAGTCAAACAATTCTCATGTCTGTGAATTCAGATTAACTGCTCAGAAAGCAATTTGCCTCAAGTCCTAGTAGTCCACCTGTCTGTGCAATTGATGTTTTGCATCTACAAGTTCTATTCCACATATTCAACCAGCCCCGTCAAAAATGTTGGGGGAAATTATAGCTGTATTTAATATGTGCAGACATTTTATTGCTTTTACTCCCTAAATTACATGGTAGAACTATTTTATAGCATTTCCATTTCTAACTATTATAATCTACAGGACATTTCAGATATGCAGAGAATGGGCTAAGCTACTTGCAAACCCCATTGCATTTTATAGGAAGGACTTGAGCTTCCTTTGGATTTGGAGTATGGCTGGCAGGGTAGGGTGAGGTGCTGAAACTCTGACAAACACTTGAGGGGGGAACATGCATCCATGTCCCTTTGGGTTCTGAATCCCCTCATCCCTCCAGACAAACATCACTGATCACATACCACACAGAACAATGGCCAAGTATCCAGTCTAGTGGCTCACAGAGGTAAGTATCTGGCAGTATATTTTAAGATTGGTGGCACTACACTGTGCTTACATTTCAGTTTTAATGAAAAGGAAAATGTATGCATCCACACAGTTCTAATGCAATGTTTGGATTTTTTTTTTTTTTTCAAGCTGCAGTTGGCTTGGACTCGTTTAATCTGCTCCTCGGCTAAACCTCAAAACTCTGAAGGTGTTTGGAAGCTGTGGTAGTCTGAAATGTCATCCTCTGCAAATCCATGTAGCTAGGGAATAAACTAAGTCTGGTTAAGCTTTTGACAAGTGTGACCATGCCAAAACCACATCAGCTACTTGGGAGTAATCTGACATTGCTAACAGAAATGGAGGTGTTTAGCTTAAATTAATTTGTAATTTTTAACTATTATGAAATACAATTTGGGAAAAAAATTTCCCTTAGCTTAGTTTTAGCAAATGAGCTTGTTTCTAGTATGACACTCACCCCATGACATCTGCATAAATGCTTCTCTGGGCCTACAGACTTGCAAAGAAATAACTCAATCTCCATTTTACAGTTTGAGAGACCAAAACATCAAAAGGTTAAATGTTGTTGGAGACCATATACAGAGAGAATGGTGAAACCATTCTTGGCCCCTGCTTGAAGCTCCATGGACATCTCCAAAAGACCTCTTATGAAGAAATGGGGGGTCACCAGAGAGCCAGACATCACACCCTCAATGGTAAGGCATGTGGCTCAAAGTAGAGACATGACAGGAGCCCCCATCCCTGCCTTCAAGATGTCTCTCTCCACTCAAAAGTTTGGATGAGATACTTTTCCCAAGTCTCATTCTCTGACTTTAAAAATAATTATAGTAAGCATAACTGCCCTAGAAACATGTTTTTAGAAGTCACACCTGAAGAATTTCTACCATATTGTAAACATTTGTAACACTGCATTTGGCCCTTTAGTCTCCTCACAGAAAAGATAACTTTCCCCTGTTATTTTTGAGCTAGGAATCCTGTGTCTGCTCCTCCCAGGTCAAAGAATGTAAAGAGAATGGCCAGGGTCAGCCTGTCTCTTTCCAGCCCCGTGAGAATCAGTTAGATCCCAATGTTATTTCTGCCTTAACATTCTTTATAGGATGCTGTGAAATCACTGAACGTAAGCATCTCTCCCTCAGCACACTAAACTTTTTGATGCCATGCTACACATCTCCATGTATGTGACAAACATCCCTTTCTTTCTAATAAATGTCCCCACAGAACACAAAGACAATTTAAACATCCCATTGCAACACATTCATTTAACTCACCTACAAAAACAAAACAACAAAAAAATCACCAATGTTAAATTCAACATGAATTTCCTTTCAATATGATTAGTAACAGTGGTGGTGAACAGCGGTGGTGAACCCTATTTTAGGAGAGGTCCAGTGGAAAGAGCATTGGTTATTGGGATGTGCCCTGAAAGGGGACTGTGAGATCTTAGTTTCATCCTCTTCCTCTTCCTGTCCATTCTATTCCTTCCTGATTTGTTCTCCCATAAGGTTTCATGATGATATGTCATCCTCTCTAGTGCACCAAACAAGAGGGCCACCAGATCTTGAACTAAGACTTTCAAAATATTAAGTCAAGATAACTTTGCCTATTTTTAAGATAACTGCTCAGTTATTATGTGCCAGTGCAGAAAGCTGACTGGCAAGTTGGCATTTTCCAAAGACTGCTCCCCCGTCCCACAAAAATCTTTAGCTGTGAGTCCTCTAACCACTAGTTTCCCCCATACCCACTGATCTATAGTGCTCTGTGGTTTCTCTATTGTGTGTCTTAGGTGTAGCCTTATGTTCCTTATTCTCCTTGGTACTTGGCATGTAATATCCCCTGTGGATTTATGATGCCTTGAAAGTTCTAAGGTGCTATGACTTTGAATAGTCCCACATCCTCTCTCTTGCCTATAATCCTAACTCTTGTTGAATGTATATTTGACCTTCTTATTCTCCAGCCCATGCAGACAACATTTGGAACATTCACCCCTATTCTTCTTGCCTATCTGTGAGTTAAAACATGACTGGCCTGACAATACACTCCCATTCATGCAATATTGGCACAAATGCTGTGGGAATAACCAACCTCTCTATGCTTGTCTCTAAGTCCTGTTCCGTGAGATGAAACCCATACCTAGCACCATTAAAGAGGCCAAGAACCTGTGGCTAAATAGGTCATATGTCTTAGGAGACAACCTAATGCTATAGTTCTGCTAAATGGACATAGGATTAAAATGACTCCTAAAGGCTTGTCATTATACCTGTAGATCAGTACATCTCCCAACTATCATCAGAGAAGTTTCTTTTTGCACTAGATGGTGATGTATACAACTAATCAAGGTACAGAGAATGAGAGACTACGGCATGTTCATCCCTAAATGGAATATCTGCATTCCACCCCTGCCTCCCAAGCCTTAGTGACCACTGCAAAAAAAAGGAGGTGGAAAGACTGTAAGAACCAGAGGCAGTTGAATGACTATAAGGAAACAGTGTTTTCAAGATCACAGTAGGGCAGCAGTTATGACAACGTGCACAAGACCCGAAGAAGCTCAAACCAGACAACTCTGTAACATGGAGAGGGGAGGTAAGCATAAAATTTCACCCTTATCTAAGGAGTTCTTAGAGATTAACAACTGCTGGGAGAGGTTTAAGGGTGTGGCCTCTGGAATATGAGCAGCATAAACTGTACTTGGTTTACTAGAATACTATTATGAATAAAACTGCTATGACCATAGTGGAGCACACATTCTTGGGATATAATAAAACATCTCTTGGATATATGCCCAGGAGTGGTATAACTGGGTGTTCAGGCAGAATAACATTCGATTTTCTGAGAAACCACCAGATTGATTTCTAGAGTGGTTTTACAAGTTTTCAGTTCCACCAGCTATGGAGGAGTGTTCTCCTTTCTCCACATCCTCACCAGCAATGTTGCTTGATTTTTTTGATCTTAGCCATTCTGATTGGTATAAGGTGGAATCTCAGGGTCAGTTTGATTTGAATTTCCATGATGATTAAGAATATTGAACATTTCTTTAAGTTCTTACTGGCCATTCAAGATTCCTCTGACGAGAATTCTCTGTTCTGCACCACATTTTTTGTTTGGGTTATTTAGTTTTATGGAGTCTAACTTCTTGAGTTCTTTACATCTTTTGAATATTAGCTCTTTATTGGATGAAGGGTTAGTGAAGATCTTTTCCCAATTTGTGGGCTGCAATTTTGTCCTGCTGACAGTGTCCTTTGCCTTACAGAAGCTTTTCAGTTTTATGAGGTCCTATTTATTAATTCTTGACTTTAGAGTCTGAGCCGTTGGTGTTCTGTTCAAAAAGTTTCCACCTGTGCCAAATGTGTTCAAGGCTGTTTCCCACTTTCTCTTCTATTAGATTTAATGTATCCAAGGAGAGACAGGACAGAGTTCCAGAAGGCCAGGAGAATGAGTGTAAATATGCAGTTGCTGGGGGTGAGGGTGGCGGTATTCTCTATGAAGTCCCAGAGACCCAGAAACCATGGATGAGGGAAGCTCCCCAGGAGTCAATGAAGGTGACCTTAGCTAAAATGCCAACTGGAGGATTTGGAACCTAAAGAGACCATCTCCAGTAGCCAGACAGGACCCCCAGTGGATAGATGACATCAATCCACCTACAAAACTTTTGTCCCAAAATTGATCCTGTCTAAAAGAAATGCTGGAACAAAGATGGAGCAGAAGGAATGGCTGACCGGCCTTCTTTGAGATCCATCCCATGGGCAGACACCAATCCCTTATACTATTAATGATGCTATGTTATACTTGCAGACAGGAGCCTAGCATGGCAGCCTTTTAAGAGTCTCTATTCAGCAGCTGACTGAGACAGATACAGATGCCAACAGACAAACATCGAACAGAGGTTAGGAACCCCTATGGAAGAGTTAGGGAAGGACTGAAGGCCCTCAATGAGATGGCAACCCCACAGCAATATCAATAGTGTCAACTAACCTGGACCTCTTGAAACTCCCAGAGACTGATCTGCCAACCAAAGAGTATACATTGGCTGGTCTGAGGTTCCAGGCACATTTGTAGCAGAGGGTTATCATATGTGGCCTCAGTGGGAGAGGATGCATCTAATCCTGCAGAGACTTGATGCACCAGGGTGAGAGGATACCAAGGAGGGGATGCTCTCTCAGAAGCAAAGGGGAGGGGAGGTAGGGGGGAGGAACTCTGTGAGGGGAGACCAGGATGGGGGTAGCATTTGGGATGTAATTAATTAATTAATTAAAGAACAATTACCTAACCACACAAATTTGGGTGGGTAGGAAAGTGGAGGATAAATATGGGAAGAGGTGGGGAGAGTGTGAATATAATCAAAATACAATGAACAAAATTCTTGACAAACTGATAAATGAAGAAAAAAGAATTCAGAAGTCTTAAAACTGGAAAAAATGCTTATAAAGATATTGATATTTGAGCCTAAGAGATGGTCTTCCCTTACACATATTCCATGTTCCATGTGTATTTGAACAAGTCTCCCACTACTGTTAGTTGTAGAATCCTATGAAAGTCTACCCATCATCCTGTTCTTCGTGTTTTTCAAATATCCTTAAGGATATTTTATCTTCTTATTTTACTTACTACTGAATTACAGTGTTATAGTGTTGGAAAACTAAAATGTTTTTCATAATTATTTTAGCTTAATTTATTGTTGTTGTTTCTTTTTTATTTGTGAGTCAAGGTCTGGTCATATGGACTTGGCTGACCTGAGGCTTAGAGTCTAACCATCTTGGCCTTCCGAATGCTGGAATTATCAGTGTGTGCCACCTTGCCAATCTGAGAACTTGATTTACTGATGGTAATATCTCCCTATAAATTACCAGTGTCATTGTTATAATCCACCTGGCCTGGGAAAATTTTCAGGAACATGAACCCCTAAAAGCATATACTGATGGAAAGCTGTGTCAAAACTGACTTTTTCAGGCATCTAAGGTACCTAGAATTCAATAAATACAGATGTTTCAAAGCATTTAAATTTACTCCAATCTCCAATCTCTAATTAAATTTCCAATCTCCAATAACTATGGAAACCAGAAGCCATAGGACAGTAGGAACTACAGAAAACATCATGGAAATAACGGATGAGGATGGTTCTGGATGCCGCCAAAAGCCTTGTCATTCCCGCCTCACCTACATGACAGTTCCATGAAACAATTTCATTAAAGAGTTTATTTTTATTTGACCAAATTTAAGACTTTCTCAATGAATAGAATCCTGTCTCCAGGCATTTGTGGAAAAAAAAATCATTTCAATTGTTTAACATCCTGGCTACTTGAACAATAGTTGGCCAAAAGCAAGGCTAGCCAAAATATTTCAAAGGAAAACCTGGAGAATGAGATGTCCATAAGTGGCTTTGAAAAGCTCTGGCATATTTCTGGGAACCTGAAGGCTTTGTGTATGGGCTCGGTCCACACCCAGGAGAGACCTGAAAAGAACCCAACTTCTCACCTTTGACTACTGTTGAAGGGAAATCATTAAATGAGGCCCAAGGGAGAGTTGTGGGGTGCAGGGACACTGAAGGCATACCCTAACATAGCTTGACAAGAGTGGAAGCCTTAATTTCTTCAAGGCATTTAAGGAAATCTGCCTAATCTCCGGCTGCCCAAATGTTAGCTAGAGTTTAGTCACTAAACAAACAGCAAACAACATCAGCAACACAAAATGCACAGAATAGGATTCAATATGATTTACACAGTTGCCATGTCATAATAACTCATATTAACTGTCTTCAGTGGCAGGCCTAATTAGCTTTGCTTGTCAATTAGATCCAGCCTAAAGTCATCTGAGAGGAAAGTCTCAAGTGAGAAATACATATATATATTTGGAATGGCCTGTGGGGTTATCTTAATTGTTAATTGAGGTGAAAGTGCCCAGTCCACTGTGGGTAGCATCACTCCCTAGGCAGCTGGTTCTGGGCTATATAAGAATGATAGAGCTAAGTGTGACCTAGAGAGCAAATCAGAAAGCAGAGTTCCTCCATGATTTGTTTCTTCTGTTCTTGCCTCAACTTCTCTTGATGATAAACTATTACCTGTAAGGGAATGGCTCTCAACCTGTAGGTCATGACCCCTTTAGAGGTCACATATCAGATATACTGCATATCATATATTTACATTATGATTCATAACAGTAGCAGAATTTTAGTCATGAAGTAGCAACAAAATAATTTTATGGTTGGGGTTATCACAACATGAGGAGCTGTATTAAAGAGTCACAGCACTGGGAAGGTTGAGAACCACTGCTGTAAGCTAAGATAACGCTGTCCTTCCTCTAAGTTGCTTTTGGTCAGAAGGTTTTATCATAGCAGCAGAAGGCAACTACAAAAATGGCTTTAAGTTCACTCATATTTTGTGCCGCTATTAACCATCAACTACCAAATTTTCAAGTATTCTTCTCTTTCCAAACTAAAACTAATTTAACATATTATTATTTGATTCTAAAGTACTAAAAACGAATTCAATAAAATATAACAAAATAAAATGCAAGGGGGACTAAATGATATAATTAAAAATGTTTTAACACCAAAGAAGATTCTAAAGAAGAGATGTGCATATACGTGTGTGACAAATTATAAAGTGACACATAAGTCTTTTGCTAATTATGTAAACATAGTTATTTTAACTTTTTAATTAAAAGAGGAAGGTTAATAAACTAGAATTTAAAACACAATGAGTCACCTAGATACTACCATGAAGAGACACACTTTACATTCAATAACACAAAGCTTGAAAGCAAAGCTTCTTTTATAGTTACAGTGTAAGACTAGTAACTGAAAGACAACTAGAGTATCTGCCTAAAAATAGTCAAAGTTCACACTAAGACAAAAATTACTAACACAAAAACTATGATAAATGTGATTTATGAAAAATATGTACTATAAAGAAACAGAAACATAAGCATCCATGAACCTAACAACATAGCTTTCAAACACATGAAGGAAACCTACAGGAGCTGAAAGGAGAAATAGACAATTCAGTAACAGCAACTTGCAGGACTAATGCCTTTCTTTACAACAACTAGATCAACAGGAAAATAGATAACTGCAGTGCACAGTAAGCAACCCAGTTACACCAGACACTGTGCTCATCTATTGCATCCAACAATGGTAGGATATACATCCTTCTCAAGTGTACATGGAATACAAAAGAATTTACCAGATGTCATAAAAACCCTTACTAGTTGCTATTGTATGAAATCAGACAAAGTAGACTCTATAATGAGGATGAAATAAAATTAGTAATCAATAGAGTAAAGAAATTTGAGAACTTAATGTGGTAATTAAATAACACTGCTCAAATAACTCCCAGATTAAAGAAAGAACCACAGGGGCATTATAAAATATATTAAGATGATTAAAATGGGAACACAATACATCAAGCATGATGGGATGAAGCTGAGACAAATATTAAAATTCTCATAGCTATGGCCTCCAGTGAGAATGAACTGCATGAAATTTCAGAGAAAGAATTTAAAGAATGATTTTAAGAATGTACAAAGAAATAAAAACAGCACAAATTCCTGAATAAATTCCAAGAGATTAAAAAAAAACAGCAGTATTAAATAAGAAGTTAATATAGTATGTGAAAGAAAAGACTTCAATTTAAAAGGCCCTATGCTGGAGAAAATCCAAACCAAAATGTTGGAAATCAAATTTCAGTAAGTCCACTAAAAATCTCCATGGAAAATCTCACCAATACATACATGATCAAGGGAAAGAAACATCTTTGGGGCTAGAAGATAAGGGAGATTAATTGGAAAGTTTAGGCAATGACAAAGATAAAATAATAAGACAGCATGAATAGAATGCCTGTGATCTATGAAATGCCTTGAAAAAACTAAGTATATAATCCCAGAAATAGAAAAGGGAGAAAAAGTCCATGTTGAAGTCATCAAAAGTGTTTTCAATATATCATAGAGTACAATCTCCAAATGCAAGAACAGTACCCCTAGGCAGGTACATGATGTGCTTAGAATGACAAATAGACAAAAGAAGAGAGGAACGTCCTCACACCCCAATGCAGTTAAAATACTAAACATAGGAAAGGAAGAAGGGGTCCTGAGAGCTACAAGATAAAAACACCAAGCAAGTAGACCTAGGAAATCAGGAGATGTTACTCTTCATATAACAAACAAGGTAGTCATCCAGCCAAAATAAGACAGAAGACATGTAAAAGATCATTTCATTTTGCTAAAACAGAGAGAAATCCATCAACAAGACATTAAAAATTTCAGCATATACACACTGAACACAGGTAAAATCTAATTTGTAAGACAAATATTATTAGATATAAAGGCATATTAGCCTCAATTCAATAATAGTAAGTGAATTCAACATTGCCTTCTCATCAATAGAAACATCATGTTGACAGAAATAACACAAACAAAAGGAAACCTATTTGAGTTAAATTATATCATAAGTTAAATCTATAGGTATCTACAGAAATATTCCATCCAGGCACAACAGAATATATCTTCATCTCATAGCCTATGGAACTTTCCCCAAAGTAGACTGCATAACAGGACATGTTTTCAACTTGTAAAGTTGAAATAAATGATTGCATTTTACTTTACTACAATAGAATGAAGCTAGGAGTTAACAGTAAGAGAACAAAACCAAACATACAACTCCTGGAGGGTGAGCAGCACGCCGAATGTGTGGCTCATTGAAGAAATTAAGAAACTGAATGGAATTTTAGTAATGAATGGAAATGAAAATATAGCACATCAAAACTCATGGGATACAATGTTAGCTACAAGAACTGACGTTAAAAAATCAGTAATTAAATGATGTATTTTAGGATCTTGGAAAAAATAAGAACAAGCCAAATCTAAGTGAGTAGATAAGAATAATCAAGATCAGAAAGAAATTAATGATGCAGAAATAAAAAAATAACAGAAGCAATCAATGAAATAAAGACTTTATTATTTGAAAATATAAACAAGATCAACAAATCCTTAGGTCAACAAAACCAATGAGAGAAGAACAAAATTATTAACATTAGAGATGAAAAGAGAAACATTACCACAGATACCAAGACAACTCAGAAAATTATAATGACATACTCAAAAACTTATACTCCACTAAATTGACACATATCAAAGAAATGGAAGAATTTCTACTTGAATGTGACTTCCAAAATTAAACCAAGATAAAATATTAATTTTAAATATATATGCATATGTATACATATATACATACATATATATATACACACACACATATATAGATAGATACAGATAGATATAGATACATACACACATACACTCACACACACGTATATATATATGTATATATATATATATACATATATATATACATACACACACACACACACACACACACACACACATATATGTAGCAATGAGATTGGAGCAGTTGTAAGAAGTCTCCCAACTAGGAAAACAAGTTCATACCCAAATTGAATCACTATTGAATTCTACTTCTCAAACTATTCTTTAAAATGGCAAAGGAAGGAACACTGTCAAACCTTTTTGACAAAGCCAGTATTATCCGGATAGATGAACAAAACAAAGATCCAATGGAAAATGAAACACACAGACAAAAGTTCTTCAAATATTTGCAAACCAAGTGTTTAAGAAAACATCAAGGAGGTGATTCTCTGTGCTCAAGCTGACCACATTCCAGAGATGCAGGCAGGGATGGTTTGCCATATGCAAATCATTAAATGTAATAGGTGATAAAGATGGACTCAGAGACAGAAATTGAGATCATATCAAGAGATGCAGAGAAGGCTTCTGACAAAATCCAACATCTCTTCATTATGAAAGCCCTAAAGGGAATGGAAATAGAAGGAAAACATCTGAATGCAGCAAACCTCTGTGTAACAGCTTAGTTCAGGGTGGGGGTTGGAGAGCATTTCCACTCAAGCCAGCAGAAATCCAAGGGCATAGACTTTCTCCACTCTTCACCAGTGCTGGGCTTGAACTCTAGCAAGAGCAGTAATGCATCATTTTCTGAGTCACTAGTGTCGTGTTGGAAAGTCTTCACCTGTGCTATATATTGAAGCACACTCTCTCCTTCTTGCTCAAGCAGTTTCAGTTTCAGATCTTGGTCTTGAGGACCTCCATCCACCTGGAGTGGCTTTGTTCATGTTTGTGTTTTCATGGATTCTCTGGGATGTAGGAGACAGTGTGTGACAGGCATTGGACTGCCAGTGACCTAAGAAGGACTCTGCCATCTTCACTTTCCTTAGGGGCGTGGTCTTCACACTGCACTTGGGGCATCAGCTGGTCACTTCAAATTTTTGTTTTAAGTCACCAGATATATGTTATAAATATGACAAAAGAGTATTCTATATGCTCATGGTTCTGCACTTCCTATAGTTCTTGTTCCTTCCTTCATCTTTATCTTTCTGTTTGAAGACATTCTGGTCAGTCTGTGCAGATATGTTGCTAACAACATATTCCATTAGTATTTTACCCCCCAATCTGGGAATCTTTTAGTTGTTCCTTATTTTTGAAGATTGATCTCTAACTTGTCAACTCTGTGTTTCGAGCTGGAGAAAGGGTCTCCCTTGTGGATCAGAGAGGCATCCTAAGCAGACCATCTGTGGTAGCCTCAGGCTAGCTTTGTCCTCTTCTGGTTTCAATATCTAATGGGCAGGGAAGTCTAGAGATGGATGGAAACAGGACAGGCTGCTGATTTCCGGTGGAGACCATATTATTCATCTTGTCGGTAAGGCTATATTTGCCTTTCCTCCCACCCCCATACTTAGAGGAACGCCATTGGCCTGGAAGGGAATGAACATCTGTGAGGCAAGAACACCTCCTCTCTTGGAAGACTGGGGCAGAGGGCCGTGGGCAGAGCTGCTCTTCCTGGCCTAGTCCCTAGCCAGCTCACCTCTTACCTACCATCTGTCAGAGTCTTCAAGCAGTCGATTCTGGGCTATGGCCAATGTTTATACTTGAGCCCTGCAGAGAGAAACAGGATACTAAAAGCTAAGTCATCTCATCCAGATCAGACATCTGCCCTTGGCTGTCTTTAAAAGTCAGGTTTTTAAAATAGTTTTGTGGTTGCATTATGGGTTTCTTCTCCCACCAGTCTCTCCTTTCACTCCCTCACCACTGTGTCAATTAAGAGATTTTCTGAGATTTCTTGACTGTTTCAAGTTATGCTACTATATAATAATATATGACATATAATAAATACAATATATAATATATTGTATATATAACATACCTACAGATAGATAGATAGATAGATAGATAGATAGATAGATAGATAGATAGATAGATGGTAGATAGAGGTCTTTAGGGCTTAAATGTTCTAAATATAGATGTTCTAAATACATTAGGCTATTTTTCAAATCATTATCAGTCATAACGATCCTATAAGTTTCTTGTGTGGGCTTGTAAACTATGGCATAGATGTCAAACCACAGCATATAATGACTACGATCCCAGCCCAATGGTATTGTGGAACTTCTGTATGCCATGGTAACAGGAGGAATTCCAAGAATATAAATGCTTACAGCAGTCTCACACTCACTCGCATGTCTGTTGCCTTGTCCCTGACTCTGGCATGAATATAGGACAAGTGACCTTGAAGACAAACAACAGAGGCAGTGTTGTCTTCTTTTAGGAGCTATTGGTAATTGCACTCAGATGAATTTTAAAGGAGAAGGTAACAGAGGAGGTCCCTGGTTCAACCATTCTGTGGTGACTATCTCAAAGTACACATGATGACCTATTAATGGGGGATTCTACCTGGTATTTAAATTTTTCTTTATTTTATTACTTTATGTGTATAGGTATTTTGCCTACAAGCATGTCTGTGTACCATGTGTGTGTAATCCTTCAAGGATCCCAGAAGAGGGCACTGAATCTCCTGGGACTGAAGTTACAGAGTAGCTTCATATGATGAGCTACCACATGAAGTCTGGGAACCATAGCCTGGTCCTGTAGAAGAACAACCAGTACTCTAACCTCTGAGCCATCTCTTTAGCCCCAACCTTGTGTTTTTTAAAGGGAAATTTCATACTAATATTTAATGTATTTGCACAATATCTTCTATGATAGCTATTTTTGGCTGTCAACTTGAATATACCCAAGCTGCTGGGCACTCCTGTGAGGGAGTTTTCCTGATCACATTATTGGAAGCAGGCAGACAAACTCTCTAGAAGGTGGCACCTTCTGGTGGCAGCCCAGATAAAATGTCGTGGAAGAAGGGGACCTTGCTCTTTGCCTGCTGCCCTCACTCTTGCTGGCAAGTCCATCTGTCCTGCTGCTCCTGCCTTCCTTCACTGACATTAGAGCCGACTTCTTTGGGATTCCAACACAGATTGAAGACTACAGCTCTCCAGGAATCCTCCAGTCCTCCAGCACCAGATTGGACTGCTGAGACAGCCAGACTCATAGACCGAACAACTACTGCATTCTTGGTCGTTCTAGTGTGAGACAGTCATTGCTGGACTGCTGGAACATTATCCTGTAAGCCAATCCCACCCACCTCTCCATATATTCATATACATCATATACATATGCATTTACATAATTAGTTCTGTTCCTGTAGAGAACCCTGTATAGTGTAAAATAGACAATTGCATATCACATGCTGCTTATGAGACTTTCTGGGAAGTTCTGAGAAAAAAGTTACAATTCTCAAGACCTTACATCCTCTCTGCATTGTCTTGTATTGATCTTAATGTATGTGGGTCTGAGCATTGAATAGATCTTGAAACTAAGAGAATCATTCTCGTGCAAATGTAGATGAATACACACCAAGATTTTTATTGACATCATTTAATATAATCTCTTCAGAGAGATGCTTAAATTTGTTCACATTTATCTAGGTCACCAGGTATGTTCTCAGAAACAGATTTGCAGCATCATATACAGGTCCAAGTCAATATCCAAGTATACTTCACTGATTAAAACAAAGAACCAGTGATTCCTTACCAGGTTTTCAAAACTCAGAAGGCATAAAATAGCTGTGATAGTAACGAAAGGTCATATCAGGCAGAACACCCTATAGTCTTGGTCACTGCAATTTATCCTGACAAGTAGAACGGCAATTTCAATGATCTGGCTTGATATGAGCTAACACAAAGATAAAGACCCCATGAATTGAAAATGCCAAGCAAACGAGAGAATGTCAGTACTGCCATTTCTTATTTAGCTCAAGCAAGCTTGTGATCCACCATACTAGGAAGCAAAGCTGTGGGGATATAATCATAGATGGCATGTACTTAGCTGGAAGTTCATCTATACTAATCATAAAGTCAATTTAAAATATGATTAAAGTGCACTGTCATTAGTAATAACCCCTGAGCCAAGTGTGGCTTGGCCTTGAGTACAGCCATGAGAATCAGACACTAAAATACTCTCCCTTCCCTCTCATGTCCCACTCCATGCATACTGACTGACATCTCGTCTGAACTATAATTTACACGATTGTAAGTATTAAGAGCACACATCTCAAAACAGGTTTTATTGACACTGCTGAGAGACCAGGATGTTAGGGGTCTTAAATATCTGTGTCCTTGACAGTTGAGCCCCAAGCAGTTTAGAGGCTAAAAGACAAAGACATTCAGAGAACATCATCCGGGTGATGGGAGAATGTGAAGGAAGAGAGGTGTCGCTTTCTACGCTTGCTCCACGGACCTGCCTGCTGTAGCCCAGCCGCATTCTCCACAGGTGCTTCTGGGTTTATGTGCACAGTAAATATTCTATTGAATAGAACTTGAGCTGCCTGTGAGATCTGTCACTACTTCTTGTAGTGGTTAGTTATATTTACTAATGTGACAGGTGACTTTAAATGAAATTAAAATATAAATGAGACATTTCAACCTGCAAATGTGGCTGGCCTTATCAATCAGTTACAAACCTGACCAGAAGCAAAAGATGAGCTGCTTCAGCAGGAGCAAGGGAGGCAGAAGCCCTGGGACTTCAGATGTATCTTCCAAGCTCCGTTTCCCAGTCGTTCTGGAGCTTTTGTGCTTGCTGTCTCCATGATTGCTAGAGCCAACTCCTTTCCATAACTATATATGCACAGATGGTCTTAACTTGATAGTTTGGCTTCTGATATTTAGACTCAATCATGGTGCATATTCCGTAAAAACCACACTTTTGAATTTTGGTTTTTTTCCCGCCTCCTCAGTTAGCAGTGTGTTATGCTATCAGGATTCTGGAAAGCGGTGTCATTTCCAACAGTTTTTGTCTAGCTTTTGTTTTCACATTCCATCGTGCCTGCCAACTCTCACCTCTGTCTTCTGCTGTGTATACTCATGGTGAGTACCCATACAACCCTGCTATTTTGTACTTTTAATACACTAGTCAATACAAGACATAAGCTAGCAAACATTTGATTATAATTTGACTTTGTGCCAGATCACATTGTCCAACTATAGACAAATGCAACTGTATGGAGCACAGGAAAGGAAGGGGAGGGCTAATGATGTCCAAGAAGATAGCGGTCTACTCTGATTAACCATGGCAAGTTAGGCAGCATATAGACAGAAACTGCAGGGCAGCTCTGTTACTGAGTCTAGAGCACTCTTACTAATAACACACCTAGCCCAGGAGGTGGGAGGTGTGTTCAGCATGGCTGCAGGCTCAGGAGGCAAAGTACAGAGTGTCACAGCTGTGCCACATACCTGCTCTGGGTGCCCATGGGAAAGTCAGATGATCTACTCTTGCCTTGCTCCTTTGCAACTGCATATAGGAAATGACAAGTGCACCTCCTCACACGCCACTGTAAGAGTGTAAACTGATGACTACAAAGGTTGATTGGGGTAGCCAGAGTGCATAGTTAGTGTGAAATCCCAGCTCTTAGGATGATAGCGGGATTTCCCCTAAAGTTTTATTCTAAATTAATGAGTCATTACTAGACATGCAGGGCAACCACTGGGATGACCCATTGTGTCGAAGCCACGCTTTATGTGTTGGGCTTCCTGCTAAAGTAACCTTGTGTGTATTCAATGGCAAAAGCAAGATATTATTCCAAATACCAAGTCACAATTATTTAAGTCTTAAAGTCAAAAACTAAAAACTTCTCTGTTCCACTTACAGCATTTAGGGGACCTTTCTTTGCTTAGCCCTTCCCTTAAGGAAAACAAAAATGCTGCAGTGGATCCATTGCACAGGTATGACACCCCTACCACCCCAATGTCTCTGTCACCACCCCCCACCACGCCACAGCCTTCACCACCCCCACCACCCTTACAAGGTCTTGACTTTGGAAAGCTCTGAGCTTACTTCCTCTTTTCTGGGGCGGTGAATCCTCCTTAGACCTTTACCATGAGACTGGAGGCCAGGGAAGGTAAAGTCAATAAAACTATGGAGAACCTCAGTCAAATCATCCCAGTTTTCTACTTACGGGGTCACACTCAATTTCCAGAAACTCATGAAAACCACCGTGTGTGTGTGTGTGTGTGTGTGTGTGTGAGAGAGAGAGAGAGAGAGAGAGAGAGAGAGAGAGAGAGAGAGAGAGACCTCACTAGTGAGTTGTTCTAGGGCTCCTTGGGAGCAGAGCTTGGCCTGGTTTGTTCATCACTCCAGCTGTTAGTGTGCTCCATGACTTTCGCTCTCTGAAAAGGCCAAGAGAAGTTGATAATTTTCAAGTTATTTGACCTTTGCTCATCTTAAAGATAGAAGAGAATATTTTCTTTTTCATGGGATCAGAAGAAAAAAATTCACATAACAATGATGACTTTATTTTTGATTTATCATTCTACCAATGTACTTGTAAAATAGTTTAAATACACATCTTACATATACATAACATATGGTATAGCATATATGATAATTATATATGCATCATAATGTATGTGCATGTTTTAATAGTGACAGGGACCCATAAATACACATGTCTGAGAGCCCACAAAGGTCTGAATTGAGTGGGTAGAAAGGATGGGATGCCTGTTGGGTGTAGACCTATGTAGGAGAGCTAGCCTCTGTGTTGTATCTACTGCAGATTTAATGCATTATCAAACTAGTATATGCTGGCCAGAGATGAAGATGACACAGACAGCGAATATGATCAAAGTACACAGTATATATGACTGAATCTTCACAGGGAAATCTGTTGTTTTATACAGTAGATAGATATATTTTAATAAAATAAGCATAAGTAAATATAAAAATATAAATAAAGGAGACTTACGCATTAAGTATTGATGGTAGTGTAATAACCCAAAAGTTCTTTTGTATACTGGATGGAATAAAACAGAAAGAAACCAAGAGACAAAAAAAAAAAAAAAAACAGAGAGAAAGAGAAAAAGGAAAGGAGAGACTGAGAGAGAGAGAGAGAGAGAGAGAGAGAGAGAGAGATCCGTACAGTGAAGAACATCAATTGAGAGGGGAAATACACTACACATCACTGTGCCAAAGGATGTGGCATCGTTCTAAGTCTATTCCTGTTTACTGTGACCAAGCCTAGCCCACCACAAAACCTTTATAAGGCTGTTGGGGACTCAAACACGTTTGGAAGCTGGCTGCACAGCTGGAAGTGCATGCACAACTAAGTACTATCTCCTCTGTCTGTGCTTCCCTCCCTCTCCCTCCACTCCCAGGTTGAGGAGGTTATTGTCTGTCATCCCAGCCCAGCCCCCATCTCTGAACATGTGTTTCTGTGGTAAGCTGCACATTTATTACTCGTCTGTTCACATGTTTGCCTCTGTGTTTACACTTAAGACACTAAGCTGCCCTTACATATGTTCTATGCTAGATTGGGGGACTTTCTCAAGAACATTTTGTATTGCTGATTCTCTTTGTTGCTGTGACCAAATACCCAGCAAGGATCCCTTTAAGGGAGGAGGGTGTGGTTGGTGGCTTACAGTTCATGGGAATACAGTCCAGTATAGCAGGAAAGGCCTGCCAACTGGAGTGTGTGAGGCAGCTAGTCACATTGTATCCACAATTAGGAATCAGAGTTCAGACTAATTTAATCAGCTGCCAAACCCTGAGGCCCACCTTCAGTGACCCATTTCTTTCAGTAAGACTCCATCTCTTCAAATTCTTCCAAAATTGACTGCCAGCGGGGGCCAAGAGTCCAGACAAAAGTGTTTATGATAGTGATTTCATATTCAGACCCCAAAGTCCCCAGAATCCTGCTCCAGGATGCTCCTAACTGAGTCCTCTGGTAGAAATTCATCATCAGTCAGGATCTTAAAATGTCTTTCATTCTTTCTTGAAAATGAAATGGATGTGTTCAGCATAGGCGGGGGTTGTTTTTGTGCTTGAGAATCTTCAGAGACACATAATTGTGAAAGAACTTGTGTTCAGGGGATATCACACTGCCTGAGCTAAGTAAGGTGTGATAATTCCATGTGACAGAAACCATCACACACACACGCACACGCACGTGCACGTGCACGTGCACGCGCACGCGCACGCGCACACACACACACACATGCACACACATGACAGAAAGCATGGGAACTCTCAGACTCTGGGAACTACCACTCACTAATTGAGAGATTTCACAGCAAAGTGGACCTCTGTGTTCCTTAGTCCTCTTGTCTGCCAGGTGTTGAGAATAATATCTCATGGGTAAAGGTCCAGAGATAAAGGGTTAGACTGCATACATCACTCACAGCAGTGACTTTCTCCTAGTGAGGGAGGCAGGCACTGGTTATTTTGTTGGTTTGTTTCACATCCAATCTCTGCATGTCTCAGGTAGAAGAGTGGGTTGGTTCCTTAGGTCTATGCTACTTTGTCAGAACACAGGCATTTCCTATTTATTCTGATGTGATTCCACTGCATCAGTGTAGGGTCTAGACAGCAAAGGCTCTTTGGAGGAAAACACTAGGTTTTTGATGGGCATAGCTGATACTGAGTGCTCAGAATAAAATATGTGGTTCTTCTGGTCATGACAAGGACACACAATATTAGAAGCAGACATGGAGAAAACAGGCCCCAGATGTGGAGCCAGCCATACCTCCTGGCCTCTGCTACTGTCATTACAAACTTCAGGTTCCCAGGACACAGTCAACAGTCTCCAGCACCTAAGGTTTCAGGAGCCTGTTCAAAAGCCTGGGGAGAAATGAGGCTGGGATCCATCCAGGGACATCTGGCCTGAACAAATCTCTCAGAATGATTTCCAAACATCTTGTTCTTGATAAAGAGTTGCCTTCTGCCAACCAATTCTCCCCCTTCAAAATCCCTAGTTCATTCTCTGTGGTTCTGACTCCTTTATCCCAGATGTCATTGGTCATTGTGAAAGAATCACAGGATGATTCTATGTGGATGAGTTCTTAACTCCATCCTGCCCTGCAACACCCAAGTCCCACAACATGGGCTACCCAGCATGGCTGGTATTCTCTTACCTTCCTTAAATTTATATTTTCTCAAGGTCAGACACAATGCCAGCCAGTGTGATTTCTTAACTGATGGTGTCACGACCTCCCACAAGTCTCATCACAGCCTCCCGGGAGCCCTTGGGTCCTCTCCAAGTGCTTGGCAAAGAAGAAGCCCCAGCAGAGATGGAGGTCACAGGCTGCTCCAGGGGCTTTCCTTCATCTTCATTCCTTTCTGAGACTCTCACTGATTGATCCCCAGAAGCTGGGTGTAAAAAAGAAAAAAAAAATATATATATATATATATATTGAGTTCACTCTATTTTGACCAAAGAGCTGACTTAGGGAAAATTAATAATAAAAGACCTGAGATAGGCATGCCAAAAGATCATCAATTAAAAGTGCATAAGGCTACCTTTGAAGATAGAGAAGATTAAGCCTTAGAGGGAGAGATTGACAGCCATGTACCCTCGATTTCAGGGGTAGAATCTGTGGTGAAGTTCAACTGCAAGCTCTGTGTTAAGTGTTGCAACCAAGGTACTTATATTAAGTTGTAAACTACAGCAGTGATTGCACATAATAAAAATAAAGTTCCTCTTCTCCCCAAGGTGTCTGAAAATGAAGAAAAGAAATCTTGTCTCTGTCCCACTTCCCCAAGGACAACTCTGAGGTCTAGTGGTCACCAGCCTTTAAAAAACAACAAGTATGGAAGTATTTTGCCATCTTCTCTTTCCTGGAAGACACTGTGCAGAATTGGAGCTATTTCTTCTTCAAATATTTATTCAAATTTTGCAGTGAAACCATCGGAGCTGGAGCTCCTTGTTGGGAGCATTTGGGCTGTGAAATCACCTCCCTTGTAAGAGGTTATCTCATTCTCTGTGAGCTGTGGTGATTTATGGTTAACAGGGAACGGGCCTTTCTCAACTGTGCTGCCAAATGCATGGGTACAGCTTATAATACTCTTATTCTTTCAGGGTTGTCAGCATCGGTAGCAGTTCCACCTTTCATCTTTGTCATCTTTTACCTTTGTGTGCAATTATTTATTTGTGTGTGTGTGTGTGTGTGTGTGTGTGTGTGTGTGTGTGTGTGTGTCTGTACCTCAGTGTATGTATACCTACCACATGCTTGCAGGAGGTCACAAAATGACATTGAATATCCCAAACTGGAGATACATGCTGTTGTGAGCAGCAAGGCACCTGGCAATCTAACCACTAACTACTGAGCAATCTCTCCATTGCCAGAAGCTTAGTTTTAAAGAACAAGCCTTTGATTCTAATGGTTTTTCTCTGTATTGGGTTCCAGTTTTAAATATCATTGGTTTCTGGTCTTGGCTTTTAATTCTCTTTCTGTCTCTGTCTCTGTCTCTGTCTCTGTCTCTGTCTGTCTCTGTCTCTCTCTCTTCTTTCTCTCTCTCTCTCTCTCTCTCTCTCTCTCTCTCTCTCTCTCTCTCTCTCTGCTGCTGCTGCTGCTTACTTTGGGATTATTTTGCTGTTCTTTCCCTAAATCTTAAGATGGAAGCTTAAATTGTTTATTCAAAACTTTTCTTCTGTTTCTTAATTTTCTACATGTTTCTTTCTCGACATGCCTTTATCTACACCCTACACATTTGATAAACTGCTTTTATTTTTGCTCAGTTTACAATAGCTACTTTTCCAATATATGTGTATCAAGTGCTCAAGAAGAATTTTTATAAGTATTGGTTAGACCTGCTCAGTCAATAATGCTGTATGCCTGCACTGACATCAGCACTCAGAACTGATCAGCCATGAAGCAAGACCAGACACGACACTGAGCCAACTTACCAAAAGGAATTAAGAATGCATGGTAGGAATGAATAACTAATAAACAAGTTTACACATGTACTGGGAAATGTCAATTCTATCAGCAATGACCAGTCTAAAATCAAAACTGGTGAGGGTAACAAGAGACTGAAGAAATGACAGATAAGGGCACAGAAAAGCTGGGATTGGGTGTCCCAGAACTCTGATGGAGATGCAGCAGAACTTCAGTGTATTATTGAGGAAGTATTGAAGAGATATGTTTATTGTATACAGATGAAGTAGCCACCTAGTTTTTATGTCAACTTGACATAAGCTAGAGTCATCCAAGAGGAGGAGCCAACGATTGAGAAGACTGGTCTGTAGGCAAGCCTGTGGAGCATGTCCTTAACTGGTGATTGATACAGGAGGGCTCAGCCCCTGACTGGTGGGAATGCCCTTGGCTAGTGTTCTGGGTTCTATAAGAAAGCAGCTGAGCAAGCCATGAGAAGCAAGGGAGTAAGCACCACCCCTCCATGGCCTCTGCATCGGCTCCTGCCTCCAGGTTCCTGCTGTGCTTGAGCTCCTGCCCTGACTTTCTTCCATGATGGACTATGATGTGGCACTGTAAGCCAGATAAGCCCTTTCCTCCCCAAGTTGCTGTTGTTACTGATGTTTGATCACAGCAATAGTAACCATAACTAAAAGAGAGATACATATTTATTTATTTTCAATTGAATTTATTGTGTCTTAAATAAAATTTAATATCATCTCTCTATCAATCTTTCCTCCTTCCAACCACTCTTATGTCCCCTGTTATCTCTCTTAAATATATAACACTCTTTCTTTAATTAAATAAATAAATGTATAATCTGCTGAGATTGTTTTGTGTTGCACACACACACACACACACAGCCTTTATATTTTGATATGCCTTAATCAGTTCAATGGCTGGTCCACTTCCTAACCTCCACATGGTTAATCCTCCTGCTGCCATTAATCCCAAGTTATTACTTAATAAATCCTATATACCATCTTGGCTGCCCTGGACCCAGTTGGGTAGCCCTCTTGGGCCCCAGCTCCTACACAGTGGTTGTGATCTCTGTCCTGAACCTTCTCAGGCATGGTGTTTGCCCTCTTCATCTCCTTCTTCCAGCATGGTGAATCCCTCCTTCCTCCTCTTTCCTCTCTGTTCCTAGCCCCGGAATCCTAAAAGTCCCACCTTTGTCTGCCTTGCTCAGCCATTGGCTGCCAGCACATTTCTTTATTTACCAATCAGAACCAACTGGGGGCAGGTTCCCAGAAGCTTTGTGCATGCAGATATTCTTGTGTAAACAGTTTTGGAGACACAAATTATCATAAGAGTACAAGCAGCCACAGGCTTACCAACTGGTGTTGTCATTGTTCAGGTCTTGTTTAAATAATCATATCTTTGAGATTTCAGGGGTGCAGCTTCCATGTTATGTAGAGAAGACATTGTCTCATAACAGACTTCCTAGTCCTCTGGCTTTCAGAATCTTTACAACCCCCCCATTCCACGATGTTCCTTGACCCTTAGGTACAGGGCTTATGTTGTATATCTGTGAACTGGGGCTGGCTGCATTTTGACCAGTTGCAGCTTCCTAAAATAATCTCTGTCTGCTGAAAAAAGAAGCTTTTTAAAATGATGGGTGAAAGCTATACTTGCTGCAGGTGTAAGTATTTAGAATGCAATTAGGATTTATAATGGTTTGGCAAATGGCAGTAGTAGGTTCCCTCTAAGATCTATGATTTCATTTACCAGAGAGGGAACCTGGCTAGATTTGCAGTACTGGGCATGATTTCCCTTACGCTGAGTGAAGCTTGAGTTAAATGAGACAGATGCTAGTTACCACCAAGATGTGATTGTCACTATTGCACCCTTAGGAATATTTTGCCATTCTGATCATTATTGTAGGCATTACAGTTGGATAGGAATACTGGCTGCTTCTCTCCCCTGGAAGCCTGGCTAACACCTTCCAGTAGTATGAAAGCTTATATTGAAGAACGAGGCTTTTAAGTCAGAGCCAGCTCATATCTTCTGAGTCCTGTGTCCAAATTATACAATGCCTTCAGCAGTAGGGACTTACTATCCACCACAGGGAGGCAACTCAGGGCAAAGTAATAGCCTATATAATTTTGGGAGTCTCCTAGACTCTCATAACCAACAACTCAAAAGGAAATTTACTGTACAAGGGTTGAATACATCTATGACTCATGGGGAAAGCATTATCACCTCAAGTGGAATAACTTCATTCAAATTATATGTGTATGTGTGTTTGTGTGTGTATGTATGTGTATGTATGTATATACTATATATATATGTCACATATATATATATATATATATATATATATCACATATATATTGTGTGTGTAATTTTACTTAAATATAAAAGAATTCTCTGTGGCCTTTTCAAACATCATTAGTGTTATTCTTCCCTCTTCCCTCCTCTACTTTTTATTTCTCCCTCCTCCCTCCCCAGTTAAAGTCCCACCCCATTTTCCCCATTTTGCCCTTCATGTCTCCTATATCCTGCTATTCCTCTCTCAACTCCATATTTGTAAAGGGAACAACTCATCAGGAATAAATACAACAGCAAATGTGTAAGCCCTAAGCATTGGAGCTTCCAGTTTCTCAAAACAATGGACAGAAATTTGTTGCTGTAACCATTTCAGCACCTCACTCTCATCCCTAGAAAGGTCATAAAATGCAAATTAGCCAAGGAACCTCCAAGGTAGACTATATTATAGACTGTGTGGCTATAGACAGAACATTCTACCGGAAAGAAACAGAACACGGATTCTTCCCATCATCCCTTAGATGCTGTAGCATAGATTACATTCTCTGCCACAAATCCTGCCTTATCAAATACAAAAGAATCAATATAATCCATTGTGTTTTATCAGAAACTAGTACAATAAAACTAGAATTCAATGGCAAGGAAAACCAGAGAGACTATATTACACAGTGACCGAACATGACACTTTTAAAGGACTTTTAAAGGACACTTTTAAAGTCACTAAAAATATTATGGAAGTAGCTGGAGAGATGGCTCACTGGTTAAGAGCATTGACTTCTCTTCCAGAAGTCCTGAGTTCAAGTCTCAGCAACCACATGGTGGCTCACAACCATCTGAAACAAGATCTGATGCCCTCTTCTGGTGTGTCTGAACAAAGCTATAGTGTACTCACATATATAAAAAGTAAATCTTTGAAAAATTTCTAAAAATCAAACAAAAAATGGAAGCACAACTTCCCAGAACTGCTCAGATCCAGCTAAGGCAGTCCTAGGAGGAAAGTATAAGCTCTGAGTGTTTATATTATCTGGATCTCTGAGTTCAAGGCCAGCCTCCTCTACAGAGTGAGTTTCAGGACAGTCAGAGCTACATAGAGAAACCCTGTCTCAAAAAATCAACAAACTAAGATTCAGAAAAATTTAAATAAATGTCCTAACAGTCCATCTCTAGGACCTAGAGAAACAAGAGTAACCCGAAGGCAGCAGAAGACAGGAAGTAATGAAGACATGGGAAGAAATTAATAAAAGGAAGACTAAATAGGAGTGCACAGAATCAATCAAAGTGTTGATTATTTGAAACAAACAAGATTGGTGAGCCGCTAGCCAAACCAGAACCAAAAGGGAGAACTCAAAAATCAATAAAGTTATAGGTAATGAAGGAGTTAGTAGCAATTTCAATAAAATACAGAGAGTCATTAGAAAGTTCTTTGAAAACATATATCCCTTCAAGCTAAAAAAAAAAAAAAAAAAAATGAAAGGAATAGAGAAATGCCTAGACACACATGACCTGATGTAATCAAACAAAAACCACATAAACAACTTCAACAGATCTATAGCAACCAATAAGGGCAAGACAGTAATGAAAAGTCTCTCTAGAGTTACATGGATTTAACACCAAATCCTACCAAACCTTTAAAAAGGGGCTAGCACCAATCTTCCACAAACGGTTCCATAAAATAGAAAAGGTATTCTGCAAGGGCAGTGTTACCCCAATATAAAATAAAATACCCAACACAAAATAAAGGCACAGTTAAAACTAAGGCCAGTCTCCCTGAGAGCATACCCATTAACACTCCCACAGTCCTCTGACCCCGCCCTTGAGTCCATTCCTGTGTGGTTATCCTTAATGTGCAAACCCTGAATTCCAGAATAAAACCCCCTCAACAGCCTAGTGCCAGGACTCATGGTCTATATCTGCCAATTTCCAGTTCAGTTTCCTTTGTGCCCAGGATCTTGTTCCTCAAAATGCCATGCCATTTGATGTCCTAACATGCCCCTGACATCCACACTAAACTCAAGATTTATAGACAAGCAGAGCTTATGAAATGTACTTTTAATACATAATACACATGATGTGAATTTGTCTAAACTCACCTTGTTTTGCATATGTCTACTAAACACCATCTGAAACACTATTTTGAGTCTATGTAAGTTTAATAATTAGTGGTTGCATAAAACTTCATTGCACTGAAGTTCCATCATTTATTAACCTCCAATGTTGGGTATTTAGGTTATTTCCAATTTTCCTTGGATTTAAATGGAAACTGTTAAAACTCTGAATTGCGGGCTATATTAGGGCCCAGAACAAATTATGTTGAATTCTTCAGATTCTAAAAGATCATTATCATTACCCGCAGTAAGGGTCTCACCAGGGCACTGGGCTAGCTCCAGACGCAGTAAGGGTCTCACCAGGGTACTGGGCTAGCTCCGGAAAGTCAAACAACATGAGGGAAGAGCTGTTGAATAATGATTTTAAAATCTGCTTCTCATCAATTCATCGAACTATTCAATTAAGCTGAATTTTTACTGTTTGTTTTATAAGTGTGCAACATGTTCTGTGGCCGACGGAGGACAGTGTAGCCTTGGAATAGCTGGCTCCTCAGCTCTGAAAGCAGCAGTTCTCAACCTGTGGGTCTTGTTCCCTTTGGGGATCAAATGGCCCTTTCACAAGAATAGTATAGCAAATATCCTTCCTATAGCAGATGTTTACAGTGTGATTCATAACAGTAGCAAATTACAGTTATGAAGTAGCAGCAAAAACAAGTTTATAGTAGGGGGAAGTCACCACAACATGAGGATCAAAGGATCAAAGCATTAGAAAGGTTGAGAACCACTGCCTTAGAGGACCACAAACCTGGAAGGGGATTGGGAAGCAACTGCAGACATCCATAGTGATTTTAAAGGGTAGGAAGTCAGATAGCACTTATCCCAGGACAGAAAGGCTCTCTCTAGTCAACTCTGGTGATCATGGAGTCCAGATGGTGACTGAAGATCAATAGAAGAAGAAAGACAGCTAAAAAGAAGGGAAGTGACAGAACATTTGGCTTTTTTTGTTCTTTTATTTCTTTGTATGGTGTTGGGTTTGAATTTTGAGACAGTTTTATGAGGTAGCTGGAGTCATCCCTTGAACCCATGATGTAGCCCAAGATGACTTTGAACCCTGGCTTCCTGTCCCAGGAAGATCTTCTGCTTTATCTAGATAAAGTGAAGGGGTGGTCTGGCTAGAGCAATTTAAAGCCTGGTCAGTGTTAGCTGCAGTGAGCCATGGTCACAGGCAAGTGGAGGGGGTGTAAGCCACACCCACAAGTGTGAGAGCCCACAAGCATTAACACGGCTGTGCCAGCCTCAGGTATTGAGGCCCTTAGACCTTGGCTCTGAAATCCTTGGCCTTAAAGACTTGACAGCTTTCTGGATGGATCTCTCTGGTCACTGGTCTCACACGTCCTCACAGCTCTTTTGCTGTTTGTTTGTTTGTTTGTTTGTTTGTTTGTTTGTTTGTTTTGGTTAGCAGACAAAGCCCAAGTTTCATTGTGACATGTGCATACAAATATTTACTTTTTAAATTAATCTCCCGGTGTCCTCCCCTACCCCCTTCACCTTTTCTTAATGGCCACCTTCCCTTCAATATTATCATTGTCATCTCTCTCTTCTAACTTTGCTCTTGCACCTCTTGAACTGTTCAGCAGCGTCTGCTTCTGCCAGGATTGCATTCGGAAGCCAGTGTGAGCAGAAGTGACTGTCTAGAGGACTCAGTGGGCCACTCAGGAACAGAAAACCAGGCACGGTAGGGATTAGTTTGCTCAGGCATGAGCTCAGGCATGTCTGGATCCAGATCTGTACTCATTTCTGCTGTGGAGTCCACACAAGGAGTGGCATCAGATGTCAGGGCTAGCACTGAGAAAGCTGGGTGCCCGACAGAGCCCAGAGTGGAGCTGTCAGGTGCCATCCTGGAGATAACCTCCAAGGTCGATGCAGCTTCTTCAGCTGGCAAACTGTCCTTGCTGCTTTCACAGCATGAGCCCCTACTGCTTAGACCACTGCATGGCTGGGGCTGCATTGCTGCCAGTGCTCAACAAGGGAGTTGCCAGTGACACCTGTCAGTCTCTTCTGAGAGAGAGAGAGAGAGAGAGAGAGAGAGAGAGAGAGAGAGAGAGAGAGAGAGAGAGAGGAGAGAAGGAAAGAAGAGATGGAGGGAGAGACAAAGGGAGAGGGAGAGACAGAGGGAGGGAGGGACAGAGGGAGGGAGGGAAAGGGGAGGCAGGGACACAGGGAGAAGGAGAGGGAAGGAGTGAGAGAGGGAAGGAGGGAAGAAAGGTAGAAAGGGAGGAGAAGGAAGGTAGAAAGAAAGAAAATATGAAAGAACAGAGAAAGAGAAAAGACAATTCAAGAAAAGCCTTTTCCTGAACTTCAGTGGTGAGCCTAACTGACTGCCTACATAGCTCAAAGACAGTGTTTGAACCAATCATAGCCACTTGTCTGGACCAACAGTCTCTTAGCACCAATCACAGTCTCTAGGGCTTGTTTGGGATCAATCACAACCTTGGCTATTAAAACTGAGATTGTAGTCCCTCCACTCAGAGAAGGGCTACCTCCCCTGTGGCTTAGGCAGTGATGGTACCAGGGTCATCTAGAGTTCATCAAGGTTTTTGAAAACAAAAACCATAGTTTAGTCTGTTTACAGCAGACTGGCCAGGGTGGTGCCTTCAGAAATCAGGGCATCAGCTGTCGCCTCTGTGTAGCTGTCTTGGGTCTATGAAGTGTTCTGTATGGCTGTTGCTGGCTTGAGGTTAGTGAGGTTGGCTCTTGGCCTTTCTGCTCATAGCTTCAAGGGGGAAGTCCAACAGCTGCTAACGAGGAGGTCCAAGCACCTCATCCCCAGTGTCTGTGTTTATTTGTAGGAAAATGAACATCAATCAAGAGTGCTTGCAAAATAGACTTAAAGGGCTTATTGTTAACACTAACAGAAATTTTTAACAGATTAAAACAGTGCTTTGACCATGCCCAGTGCCCAGGGAGAGGTGGTCCCCTTATGTACCCCAAGATGACACCTATTAACCATCACACTGAGCTACCATTCTCTCTCACTCCCTCCCCCTCCCCCCTCCTCGTCTCTCCCATCCCATCTCATGTACTCATGTATCAGGCTGGCCTCAAAATTCCTAAGTAGACTAGTGTGACCCTGAACTGAGTCTCCTCCCTCCTCCCAAGTGCTGGAAGTTCCACTGAATCACCATGCCCAGTTTATGCAACCCTGAGGATCCAACCCAGGGCCTCACACTTGCTAAATAAGCACTCCACCAACCAAGCTACATTCTTAGCCTCAGGCTACTTTCTTGTGAGATTTGAAGATGTGATTATCAAAGATAGCAGTCAGGAAGGATGGGCTCTCAGAAGTCTCTGTGAAGGTCTGGAGGAAGACATTTAATGGAAGAGGCATTGAAACCGTCCATCGACAAGGGGTCAGGTTATTGGCCTGGACTCAGAGCCGGGACTCAGTAGATGGTCCAAGAAATGCTTGAAGGTCCCAGAGGGCTGTTCAGATGAGAGCTCCCCTTCCGTGAAGGCTCCAGATCCTTTTCTCAGATGCTCAGTTTATTCCTTGTTCAGTTTGATCACCTGGAAACTTGGTCTGATGCTGATGACGCCCCACCTCCCCACCCTCCCCACCCCCCACCCCCCCTACCCCCGCTGGTGCTACCCAAGGCATTGCACGGTCTTCATCTTTGGGTGATGTGTTCTCTTTGAGATTTCATCCAAGAAATGCAAAGAACATAAAATAAACCCGGCTTCCATTTGCAACCATGACGTAACACAAAGCTTTGAAAGTCATAAAGTAACGCTACAGGAAGCTGCTGGCCCAGGCACAGGTGAAGGGCTCAACACTGGTCCTTAGTGAGCTTCTGTCAGCTACCATTTTGAAGGTTTTTGTTTTCCCTTTGCTTTAAGCCATGAATTTCACGTCTGCTTTATTTTAAAGTGTCTAAGCGTTAAGCTTAAGGTTTTCTGTTTGTTTTGGAAAGGAACAAGGAGATGAAAACATGCATGTGTATACAGTTGTACTACAGTTCAATGATATGGGTCAATGTTTTCTGCTTGGAGGATTTATGAATAGATGCCTTTTGTGTCTACCCATAGTTTGTTTTGTGACTATCCACAGGGGTGTTTGAAAAAAATGAGTGTCTGTATATTTAATAGGTTTCTAAATCCTCCCTTTGAGGGTTGTGCTTTTGGGGACACGTCTGGAAGTTACTACCCCTCAACGTCCTATAAAAATTTATCTTGGTTCAAATCCACTATGGTTTGAAACTATCTTCAAAGGCATATTAAAGTATTGGTAACCAGCTTTTGGTATTATTAGGGGGTGGAGCTTTTAATTAATGGAACCCTTAACGGGGATTCAGATCACCAAGGGCATGCCGTAAAAGAAGGTACTAGAGCCCCAACTCCCATCTGTTCCTGGCGTGAGAAGGCAAGCAGTCTTCTCCATCCTGACCTCCCACCATGGTAAGCATCTCGAACACAGGCTCCAATACAAGACTAAGGACTCCATGTCAGCCACAATAAACATTTCTTCTTTTTAACTTGATTTTCTCAGGTATCTTATCCCCGGAACAGAAAGCCGATTAACAAGGATATGAGGTTTTTGAATTTTATATTTAAAACTTGAATCAACTTTGAGTTAACTCTGGCATGACCCAGCAATTTGCACACACCCTTTGCTAAATAGTTACCCAGATAAACTTTGCTTCCAATTTCTGGTGGGTTTATCTCCACCCAACTCTGAACTTCAGTAAATTCTATTAATATGTTTCCATTTCCAAACTACATACTGTCTCACATCTATTAATAAAATTCCCCCTTATTGTTCTTACATAACAGTTCTTAGCTGGTAGTGATTTTATGTAGTAATGAAAGGAATGTGTTGTTTATTATCTTCTTAAGATTTTGCCTAAGCTCTTTAGATAAATGAACTATTCTCTCATTAATAGTCATAAATTTTGAGTTACCCCAAGAGACCACTGGATCTTGTGTCTAATTTCAGTCAAAAAGGACGTATTAAGAATGTCTCTGAACCTGTAAATCAGCCAGCTGCCAACATTTAATTGGGTTAGATCTAACCCTTGTGCTCTGGAGGTCAGCTCATTTAGTACCTGAGTGTACATTTTTGCAGTTAATTTATCTTGGAAGTTTCATTAGGAAATGATCTTGATGAAAATGAATCATTTTATGGGTGAATTCCATGGAGGTTTCCTGGTCACGGTGGGAGACTGTAAACACTTATCCAGGACATTTTCCCCGTCTCTGCAGCTATACTTCATGGTTCAGAAGTCTGTGGCCTTGGCTTCTGTTGGTCAGAGGCTCCAATCATAAGTGTCTTCTGAATCCTGCTCAAATGGGATTCTTTGTTCCATTTGTGGGACACTGAATAGTCTTCTTGTCAGGAGTGAGTCCTTCCTAGAGATTATATCACTCAATCTTTCACGGTTCAGATCTGAGATAAACTTCAGTTCAGCCCCAGCCCTTACTATATTTTAACTTCTACCTGCACCTTAAAACATGTTTAAAATGCCATTAGAGACATGTTTCCTGGGTCATTGCTATCTTATAGGACAACTGTATGCAATTTAGATCATAGAGACAGCTCCAAGAAAGCTCAACTCAGTGGAGACCATCTTTGTCATGCAATATATTTTGATCATGTGCTCTCCCCTCCCACAGTTCCTCCTAGATTCACCCTGTGCCTACCTACCTAGCTTTTAATTCTTTATATATGTTAAAAAGGAACAAACAGGCCTGTTGGAGACAAGTGGATCTCTATGAGTTCAAGGCCAGCCTGGTCTACAGAGCTACTTCTAGGTCAGCCAAGGCTACACAGAGAAACTCTGTCTTAAAACCAAAGCAAAGCAAAGCAAACCAACAAACAACACAACAAAAAGCCCATTTGCACCCCACCTTTAACTACTCATGAACATGAGGCTTGAGGTAGACTGTGGTCATTATACCTAGTGTTAGCTGCTGGGAAAGAAAAAAAAAATCTGTTTTCTTCATTATAACCATTTAAAACATATCAGTAGTGGTAGGTATATCCACTTGTCTAGTCAGTCTCAAATATCTTATAAAGTGAAATTTTTTCCCTTTTCCCTCCAAACATACTCTTCAATTTTTACTATTCTATTAAACTCAGATAACTGGGATCACGTGGGCTTACTTAACCTAGCAGAGTGCTCCCAGTATAATGATTAGCCTGCTTGACATAGCAGAGTGCTCCCAGTATAATGTTAAGCTTTTGACATAGCAGAGTGTTCCCAAAATTCATCTGTGTTCCAGGATGTATCACATTTTCTTCCTTTTTAAGAATCAGTGATACTTACTGCTTTGTGTGAGATACCACATTTTGTTTTTCTCTTTCTTTCAGCTTTTGGCTGTTGCAAACATGGGGACATAAATCTATCTTCAAGATCTTGCTTTCTGGTGTGTGGGCTCTGCACCCACAAATTGTATTTGATTGGGCCATTGGAGAGTTATGTGTTAATCTTTGGTGACCCACCACTGGGCTTTGCAGAGTCACTCTGCGTTTTACATTCCTACCAGTGACTTTCAGGGTCAAAGTCATTCTGACTCTTTTCCAGCTCCTGCTACCTCCCAGCACTGCTGCTTGTGAATGGAATTAAGCATTCTTTGTTACTCTAGACTGGGCTGGTTTGAGCTATTATAACTTATTTCTCAGCCATAACATCTCTTGTTACTTGTCAAATTTTCAGGCCACGTGCTCATGATTCATTTCCTCTCATGACGGCCTCCTCCACCTCATGCTCACTCTTCTTCTCCCTTGTGTCCCCAGCCCTGTAACTCAATTCCCATCTTTCTCCCTCTAGTGCCCAATCACAGGCTCTAGCCTTTTATTGAACAGCTAAATTGGGAAACAAGGTTTATATAGAATTACCTGGTGTGTGTGAGGATCTGCTCATGGCAGGGGTGGGGGTGGGGGTGGGGAAAGGGGCAACCTTCACACCCCCACACAAATAGAGACTGCCCAAGAAAGAGGCAACACTTGTATGTATGATACAGGGATAGAGGAACTACCATGAGTTCTAAGTCCCAGATGAAGATGCAAGGTTTGCTGTTTATCTTGCTTTGATTCACTTTCTTTGATATCTCCTGTTCTTCTCCTTTGGCATGGGAAAGTTTGCCCTTTACCATTCATTATTAGTTGAAATCTGTCACTTTTAAGAAACTCTTATGAGAGGGGCATACAATTAAGAGAAAGTTTTGCATCTAATAAAGGCCTTTAGGATTTTGAAATTTTGAATAGCACTAGAACCACAAGACTATGGGGACTTTCAAAGTTGGACTGACAGCATTTTGAATTATGGGATGACCATGAGCCTGTAGAGGTTAAGGGCCAAATGTTATGGTTTATATGTGAAATGCCCCCCTTGGGTTTGTGTGTTTAAACATTTGGTTCTCAGATGGTAAGTCTGTCTTATGAGGTTGTGGAACATTTAGGATATTGGGCTTTACTAAAAGAGTTGGGTCATGGGAGAGTAGCCCTTAAGGTTTTATAGCCCAACCCCACTTCCTCTTGTCACCCTGCTTCCTGATCTGTCATGATATAGGGAGGCCCAGAGAGTTAGACACACATTACTGTTGCCACAAAGCAGCCTGGTGCTGTGCATTCACCATTGAGGTGGACTGTGTGTACCCCCACCTACTGTGAGTCAGAATAAATCCTTCATCCACTAAGCTATGTTTTGTTTGGTATTTGGTCACAGAAAGATTAGAAATAATTAATATCAGTCTCCAGTCTATTTTAAGTAGAACTTTGTCCTAAGACAAAGCATTAACTTTTGTATGGGGTATAGAACAAGGCTCCAACTTTATTCTTTTATTTGTAGATATCCATTTTCTAAACACTAGTATTTGTTGGGAAGATTCTTCTTTCCACTCTGAATGTTAAAAAAATCACTGGATGCTGCACTTCAAAGATAAGAGCAGACATCATAGAAAAGAAGCCTGAAGTACAGCATCCAAGAAGGCACATCATCCCTGGGGCACAACCTGTGCCAGAGCATCTAGGCTTCTGAGGAAAGTCAGCTTTCTGTCTACTCCTCACCAGATGTTTCACAGGAACAATGAAATCAGATCATCATAACAACTGAAAGTTCCACTTGACCATTGAAATATAGGAGTAGTTCAATGTTTATGGGTTGCCTTAGGCATTGCAGAACTCCCCGTGTGTTGCAGGGATTTTCCTCCCACATTGTATTTGCAGTGGAGCTCAGTGATTGGGCAGTAGAAGAGAAGGTGGAGCTGGGAGAAAGAAAGAGGAAGGGGAGGAGAGAAGAGAGAAGGGGAGGAAGGAGAAGGAGGGAAAGGAAAATGGAGGTGGACATATGGGTCTCTATCAGTCTCGAGTAATTATTCATATCAACAGGTTAGATATTGAGTAACAATTCTAATTGTGTGGGCACCTTGTGAATTGAATATTTGCCGATATATAAATCCATTGAATAATCTTTAAGCATTAAGAATCTTCTTTCTGCCAGGTACCAAGAGGGCATTGTCTGCTCTGAGCCAAGAACCGTGAGTGTGGTGGAGTTGACCCAAGGGCCATGTTTGGAGCCATAGAGTCTACACAGCTGGCCAGCGAAGGCAGCAATGGTGTGGGGATATAGAGAATCAACATAAAGGCAGCTCAGGAACTAGCTGAGCCGTGCACCATTCTTTAAAAATCTCCCACTACACCCTTGTTTCAAGCCTGATGGGTACCATAAAGAATGGCTAGCTTCACTTGCTAAATTAATCTTGCTTTGAAGGTTAATAGAGATGGGGGGTCTCCTAACCACCACATATAGGAAACCTCTCTGATATTAGCTCTGTACCAAATATCTGTTTGTTTTACTTGAACATTGTAAACAGTCATCTTGGCTGATGTTATAACCACTGCTCTTTATCGGGGTTTATTGGTTCTTAGAGACTTGAAGAATAACTTGCCAATCAGCTGTAGCAACTGTTCAGGTCTTTCTGGCATCTTGTTTAGTACATGCCTTATCTAGTCCTATGATATTGATAGGTGGTGTCCGTGTTCTTTAGAGTGGAAGGAGGTTTGCTCATAAGCAGTTATTCTTTGGTATGCATGATGGATTTGCTCTAGGAATCCACTACTAGATACCCAAATCCCCAAATGCTCAAGTCTCTTATACAAAATGACATAGTATATGGATATGTATATATCTTCCCGCATACTTTAAATCATCTCTGGATGATTTACAGTACATAGTGTAATTGCTATATAAATGCTAACAAGTCATTATTATATTGTATTTTCTAAAAAATGACAAGGGAAAAGATATGATGTTTATAATTGTCAAAAACTTTTCTGACATTATCAATCCACTATTAGTTGAATCTTCTTCACATGTAGAATCAGCAGATACAGGGCCTTTGTTTATTGAAATATCTGTATCTGTTTGGCAACCAAGGGAGCATTTCTTTACTCTTCACAGAAACCTGTTTCAAATTACTTTAATCAAAATATTGGTTTTTACTGTGTCATTAATCCAAGGAAAGGCTAGGTCTTAAAAGATGTTATCAAGCCTCTCTCATTCCCCGTCTCTCCGTAGCTTTCTTTTGTACATGCTGTTTGCATTCTCAGTGTGTTCTTCCATCAGGTAGCAACTTGGTCCCTGAAGAGATTGTGTGCCAGCCAACTCTTTAATGAGCAAGAACTTCACCTCCCTAGTGACTCAAACCTAAACATTAGAACATGTTATTCCTGACCTATCTTAACCTATATGTACAGATGCAGACCAATCAGTTCAAAGGGGCAGTATTCTGGTGGGCAAGTCTCAATCACTTGGGTGACAAAATGGCACAGCAGAATCATCCAACTAAATCTCATAGACTCGGTAGCATGGGATTGAAAATGTGTAATTCTATGGAAGAAATACTGATCAAGGGCAAATGGCTTTATTTTTAAAATTTCTAAAATAACCTCCAAACAATTTCAACCTAATTAGCCATAGTATAGTAATCTCTTTCAATGTTCTCCATCTGAGTTCTCCTTAAAAACAACCCAGAATGGAGAACTCATGGCACCCAATTGTCGTCTGTTTCAGTGTGGTATGGAACCAGTTATCAGGATGGGTTTTATTGTACCCATGTGTCTTAGTTAGGGTTTTACTGCTGTGAACAGACACCATGACCAAGGCAACTCTTATAAGAACAGTATTTAATTGGGGCTGGTTTAAAGATTCAGAGGTTCAGTCCATTATCTTCAAGGCAGGAACACAGCAGCATCCAGGTCGGCATGGTGCAGGAGTTGCTGGGAGTTCTACATCTTCATCTGAAAACTGCTAGAAGAAAATTGGCCCCTCAGGCAGCTAGCATGAGGGACTTAAATCCCACCTCCACAGTGACAAATCTACTCCAACAAGGTCACACCTTCTAATAGTGCCACTCTCCATGGGCCAAGCATATTCAAACCACCACACCATTCCAAATCCTTTTCTAATTTCTAAAATGTTGCCTCACTTTTCTCCATCCTTCTTTAAAAATTATGAATTCATCATCCCCAGAGAGTGCTTAAAATATATAAACAAATATCAGTATGTTTTTTACATTTCATATTTGACTTCCCAGTGACTTTTGAAGCTTCCTGATTCAGTCTGCATCACAGCCAAGCACACTCTTCAGCTGTAGTGAGATGAACTAGCCACCTGAACATCACATGACATCTGACAATTCCTCTCTTTATATCATTCAATTAGTAACTTAATGATTCAGGCATTCAAAAAAGTTTCTGAATGTTGATTAAAATCTGCTTAATGCTCCAAGGTGGGTTAACTTTTATCAATAAGCATGGAAACTTCAGTTAATAGTAAGCTCAACATTGTAGCTGGTGTTGTCAGATTGTTTACAAAATTTATAAATGATCACTACAAAAGTTCTTAGGATTGATTATTCTTAATACTATTTTATTTCACAGCCTAGGCTCAGTTTAGGTAGCCAGGAAAGACCTCAAAGTTCATGAGTGTATTAATTATTTTCCTTTCTTGTATAACAGAATACCTGACAGAGAGAAGAGGTATATTTGAGCCCATAGTTCAGATAAACCCACCAGTCATGGTGGGGAAGGCTCAACATACAAGGACAAGAGCTTGCAATGTGGCTTCTTTCTATTTTGGCAATTTAAGGCTCTGAGAACTTAGCCAGAGCTGGAGAAGAGTTTATAGTCACTCACGGTTACTCACTTCTGCTAGCTCAGCCCTGTTTCCCAAAGATTCAACATTTTCTGAAACAATGCCACCTGCTGGGGACTGGGTGTTCTCATGTGCAAGCCTGTGGGGGATATTTTAAACATAACCTAACAGTACACAATGACATTAGTGTATGAGTTTATGTAACTCTGACTCTGAAACCAGGCTCCTCCCTCTTGCTTCAGGCCATCATGGTGAATGGCAGTGGAGGCTATCTGATCTGCTTCTTTTGAGCTGTTACTTCTACCTACTTTGTGCACACTTTACTGTGGAAATGAATTTGGTGTTTTTATTATGGGTTGTATAGAAAGCGGTTACCACAACAAGCTTAGGACTTACTTGCTTCTTTGCAAGGATAGCTTTTAGCGGAGACAAAGTTTGGGGGAACTTGGATTTGAGGACAGTTTTCATCATTCCTTGAAATAGCTTACTGTGCATAAGTTGTTTCAACAATAAGATTAATCCTTAATCTGAGTTTTCTTTCATGAGGTATGGAATTTTGATGTGTTAGACATGTGTCTTGTTAGGTGTAGCCAACCATCTTTTTCTTTGTTCCTAGATAGATAGATAGATAGGTAGATGA